>NW_015441004.1:0-26911 GCF_000150705.2 Paracoccidioides lutzii
TCTAGATTATAAGAGACTAAAATATAGATAAGTATTTTAAAAAATAAGTTTTATATTCAATAGACAAAGTATTTAAAATTTATTATTACTGATTAATAGATAAAAATGAACTCTGAAAAGATTATAATAATATTATAATGAGCAGTATTTAATACAGTCAAAAAAGTTTAATTATTTTTAAAATTCTATAACTTTTATCAGTATTTTATTAAGAAATATAGTTGAATTATAAAGTAACTGTTTAAGCTCTTTTAGAAGAATCAGTCTTTTGAATAAAATAAGATCTGTCAGTATATCTTTGATTAAGTAAAGAGAGTTATATCTAATACTTTAGTACTCTGTAATTATAACTCAAATCAAAAGACTTGTGTGAAGATAAATACTTCAGATAATACTATAACTAATGTTTTATCTCAGCTATATGAGAATAAGTAATGATATTTAATTATATTTTACTTAGCTTCCAGGAGTGAAGCAGAGAAAAACTATAAAATTCATGATAAAAAATATTGATAATTATAAAAGTATTGATAAAATGATATGTTAAGTTAAAAGATCTTCAGAAAATAAATAGATTTAAGATGTTGATTAATTATCAAGATTTTAAATACTTTAAAATAATTAAAAATTTAAATATTTAATAAATATACTGAGTATAATTTCTTTCTTAATTTTACTTTCTATTTCACTATCAGTTTGAGTGTTAAAATATATCAGCAGATGTACTTAGTTAATCAAAGATTTAAATAAATAATAATAGTAGTCAAATAAAACTATTTCTCAAGTCATAGAGATTGAACTTATAAATTATCAAGAAATTTATTGAGGTTAAGATTCTAAACATCAGTATATATATTTTTAATAAGATCAAAATTGGTAACAGAGAAATAAAATTATTAAATCATGATATAAAAAAGTATAATAAAAAAAATAGTTTTGAGAGCTAATAAATAAACTTTTATATTTTAAAAAATGTTTAATGATATAAATTAAAAAAGATTCTACTCTCTAAGTATATTTTCTAAAGGAGATTTATAAGTAGATATCAATAGCATATTCAGAGAAAGAAAAGTTGTATTTATCAGTGAGAATAAAACACTATTGAATTGATTAAATTAAAAATATCAATCAATATATATATAAATATTTGATATGTTAATAAATGAGAATCTTCTGTGATAAAACTATGAAATTACTGAAGCTGTTATTAATTTATAGCAGAGTCTGATAGCACATATCAATAAACTTTATAAATAACTCAATGATAAAAAAAAATCTTAATATGATATTAATAACTATCTATCAACTAAATAAAAAGTCAATATCTATTCTGATTATATAAAAGATATATATTAAAGAACTAGCAAAATTAATCTTAAAATACTATTATAAGTATTATAAAGTATTAAATTTAATTATATCAGATTATGAATTACAATTTATTTTAAACTTCTAAAATAAGTTCATTAAATAACTAGAAGTTAAGCTGAAGTTTTTATCAGCTTATCATATGCAAACAGATGATTAAACTAAGATTATTAATCAATATCTGATGATCAAGCTTTGATTATATATAAACTACTATCAAAATAATTGAAATGAATAATTATTAATAATAAATCATACAACTAAAGCTTTGAAGAATAAATCAACTGAAATAACATTCTTTATAACTGCTTATAGATATGAATTTTAGATATTCTTTAACTGAAAGACATTGCTAAAAATACTATCTAGAGGAAAAAAGCTTAAATGAGAAGATATCTGATAGCATGTAATTCAAATAAAGAAAATTTGAAAGTTGACAGCTAACAATATGAAAAAAATATAAAAAATTATAAAATTACAAATTAACAAATATTATTAGATGTCAAATTTTGAGATAAAAAATAAAATATTTGTATCATTTAAAAATTATAAATTCAACATCTCAGTAAAAAACTCATAGAATAAAATATAGATTTTTTTAAAATTATTAAAAATATTGACAATAATTATAGACTAAGTTTATTAAAAAATATAAAAATTTACTTAATATTCTTCTTTGATAAACTACAGAGAGCTATAAATAATCTTTTATTAGAATAATTAAATAAAGTATTAAAATCAATTAAAGTATAGAATAAAAATGAGTGAGGAATAAAAAGTATTCTAATAAGCTATGTCTCCTGTAAAAAGCTTCAATACTAAGTAAAATAATTAGAATTTGATGATGATTCAACATAATATTCAGCTTTAAATCTAAAAAAATTATCATATCTAATTTGAGAATTTTATACTATAAACTCAATGAAAGTAAAATATCTGAAGCAATTAAGTATATAACTGAAGATTTAAAAAAAGAATAACTATTTAGTAGATGAGACAGATGATAATCTATCAGTATAAGAACATGTCTAGACTTTAAGAAAGAAATAATATGATGATGTAAAATAGATAAACTTTATTCAATCTTCTCAATAGTGTAGAATTACAGACTGAGATAATCAGTAATTATAACTGTTTAAATATTAATATAGCAATCAATCTCATAATTATTCTACATATAAAAAATATATAAATATAAAACATAATATTAAAAAAAATAGCTATATAAACAGAGTCTTTTTTAAACTCATCTATTAGAAATCATTTTAGTATTTGATCTAGATAGCTTATCTAGCTAGCAATTAAAATATCTATTTCATCTGTATTTAGATTGAAGTCTTGATATATTATTTATATTTATATTTATTTTATCTCTTTGATCAGTTTCTTCTCTAGACTCAAAGATAGATATATCATATTCATCTCTATTCATGTTGTTGCTTGCAGAGATATTCAATGATTTTGCAGCTTATATTCTTAAAAGCATCTGTTTATCTCTTCTTGATTTAATATATTTCTTATAATAAAAGCTTTCAAAACAATCACTTTTTATCAGATTCTTGCTGCAATTCAGCGATACAGTTCACATGAAACATTTTATACCTCAGATAAAAGAAGAAGAAATAGGGTGTGGAAGTAGTGTGTGAAAGACTCTTCAAAAATAAAAACAAGCTATTGAGGCCATAACCTGTGGGACATCTAAAGTGGTTGTATTTGGTAGCTATCTCAGTGATGCTATATACTACTGTGTGGTGCGCTAGTCCATAATAGGAAGGCTAGGCTCCAACAGATTTTACCATTCAACACCCCAATTATAAATAGCCATCTTCCAGACCTGCCTGACACAATCTAGCCTTTCATTCAGTCTGTATGTAAAAAAGTGCATTATACGAACAACAACAACCCCTTCTAATCTGGTTGCAGGAACTGCCTCCTCAGTAAGTAGACTTCTGCCCTCCACCACTACCTGTTCATGATCTCCAATCTCTTTCATCTCCACACCACCAGCCAGCACCTCACGAAGGCACGTAATCCTGGTCCCTCGCCGGCTGATCCGCCTCAAATATCAACCCGTCGTAGAAAGAAGCAGGTAGCTTAGAGCCAGTGATATTCCGTACAATGGATCATAAAGTGTTCTTCTCGAGATATTCCCCCGAGCTTGGTAAGCCCCAAAGGTCAAGGGTAGTGTTTGCCTCAGTCTTGTCTGTCCACTCTTTGCTCCCCTGAATATTTGCCTGGAGATATGTTATTAGGAACCGGAAGAACATGAAACGGCTAACTGGCCTATTTGAGAGGCTGAGGAAATGGAGCTGTTTCCCGCCCCGTTCCTGTGCTTGCTTTATCAGTCAGGCTAATAGTGATTGCAAAATGGAAGCTGAACTTACGCTCCAACGCGATATGTGACCCGTCAGATCCTGGCTGAAAAGATGATCCCGGTATATCTCCTTGATCAGAAGCCACTTCCAGTTCATGGGATGTCTCTTAGCCTTGAGCTTCATCTTTACATCTACTTCTTCCACATCCTTATAATCTTCGTCGGCTAACTCATCCAACTCATCCAAGGCATTCAATTGCTCCTCTGCTTTCTCCTCACCCTCGCCACTCTCCTCT
Organism: Paracoccidioides lutzii; assembly: GCF_000150705.2. Classification (NCBI taxonomy): domain Eukaryota; kingdom Fungi; phylum Ascomycota; class Eurotiomycetes; order Onygenales; family Ajellomycetaceae; genus Paracoccidioides; species Paracoccidioides lutzii. The sequence continues at coordinate 3,979 of NW_015441004.1, forward strand.
CCACTAACGTCATCCTCTTCCTGTGACGCAATTGGTACAATGGCGATTGTCCTAGCATCCATCGCCTCCCCGATTTTTGTACGTAGCGTCATACCTAGACAAATGTGTACTTAGCTATGGTCACTATATATGAATAATTCTCATCTCACCATTTCTTCGATCCGTCAGCGCCACCTCATTATCCCCAAAAAGTTATGCCACCTCATTCCCTTTCACACATTTGGCACAAGATGAGTCACTCTCACACTTCCCGACCCCCACAATCCCGTGAGATGGAAGTACATCTGGCTCTCTCCGCCTTCTAATCTCGATGCAGCGTGGAATGCCAAAACATCTCGCCGAAATTTCACTACCTGAGTTCTGCATGTGGACCCATTATCTCCTCAAACGTAGACTTTGAATACATCACTGCCGCATACACCCTCTCCAGCAACGCAATTACATGCTGCTGGTCATCCTCATTGTTTGTTAAATTAGCATTTTCGTCCAAATCTAAAACGTGATGAATCCTTGCGGCGAGCTCGTCTCCTCCAAGGTCCTGCTCAACCGCATTCTGCTGCTGGGTGAGGATGCGGAATTCTTCCAAAAAGGGACGACATTTCTGGTCTACGGCAAGCATTTCGTCAAGAAAATCCGTTTCCCTCAACGGCTTTGTTCTCAACCAGAACTGCATAAGCTTCCTGATAGTATTTGAGATAATCTAACTCCCATGCGGCATTCCTGGAGTTTGAACTTGAGGATGCTGGAGGCGGTGGAGATCGTCGTTGAAGTTGAGGCATCGTCGAAGGGCAGAAGACTAACCGGGTCCTTTGGTCACGAGGGGTGGGTTGCTTGGGGAAAGCAATGATGCGTATCTTTCTGGTATTATGGGGCAGTTAAAGAAGTTGGACGCGGGATTCCTCTTTGGGATGATGAGGCCTCTGCTGAGGCAATTGGAGAGGTTTCTGGCAAACGTACTTGCATAGGTACACCAGGGAGAGAAGATGTCTAGGAGAAAACAGGTGAGAGTCTCTGGACCTTTGGAATGTCGGCCACGATTTTCCAACAGAAAGATGGTATTTCCAGGAGACAATAGAAATCTTATCCAAGCGACATGTTAAAAAACAATAGCCATTGTTGATCGCCCTTGGCTTGGGTGTGAACCAACCTTTCACATCCCGGTAGATTCAGTGTCGCATATAACCTTGGAAGTTGTGAAATGGCTCAGTTCCTCTCCAGCAGTCATGGATTCGTCGGTCCCTTTGCAAATAATAGAATTTCTCACTAAGAGTGAAGTGGACAAACTTATATCCACTGATCAAAAGGAGTCAGGGAAGCAATGGCGAAATTTCCTTGATGGATAAGAAGACGTAGGGGAAGACAACAATTCTATTATTTTAATCCATAGAGATGTAAGAACATATAGGAAATTGTTCGATATAACTATCAAAAGTATATCGAGACGCAGTAGATGAGGGTACACATGCAAATTGATACAGCCTGGGTAACATCCAGATACAAGCGGATTCAGAGATGTGTTTGAAATGGTAAAAACCAATACAATAAACGAGGTATAGAGAGAGATAGTGGTAAAGGAAAAACAAAGGTAGAATACAGTGCAAACATTGAATGACGATAAAATGGAAGCACTAGAATCAAATATTTAATGGAGATGGGGAAACCTTAGTTTTTCGCCGGCATGGGAATTGGAGGTGGCACTATCACCCTCCTTCCCAACTTCTCCAGCTCCCCGACGATACCCTTGCCAGACAAAGTCCACTTCTCACTAACAAACTCTTCTGTGACTTTTTCTCTTAAAATACCGCTAAGCGCAAAGTACTCCAGTAAGCCCTTTGAATCTTTTTTGCTCAAGCCGACTAGCCTTTGAGTAGTCAGATCCTTAGCATCGTTGAACAGCGCAAGGACTCGTGGATCAGGGCGACGGTATGGGTCAGCAGTTGGAAAATTGGGTGAGTCAGTGGAAAAACCAGCAGTCCGGGCTGCGAGTTGTTTCAGTAAAACTTCGAACGTGTAAATGGTTGGTGTATTGGAGGTAGATGTGGAGTAGAGGAGGAGCCCGCCGTTGGGCAGAGCTGAAGAGGGTCGTTTTGACGATAATAATGAAAGGAAATGGTTGACCAATGCAAGATCATGAGCATGGATAACCTCATATTCGGCGTTTCGGTATTTAGAGTTCATCATCCAATGTGAAAGACCATCAACTGTGACCAACATTGGTGGGCGTGAAGTGAAAGGCTTCAGTGTCTCAGCATCGGTTGTGGCTTTCGTTGCTGTGAACTCGGACCAGAGAGCCTGAAATATCGACCAGGCATACGCTGTATCATCAATGCCTATGTTGGCTAAATGCTGCAAAGACATCTCAGGACGAATTGGGACCTTCAAATGAGGGTGTTTCTGTGATATATGAAGTTTGGACAGTACTGGTGCATTGGCTGCAACAATGCGCTGAAGCAATTTAGCAACTACATCCTTTTGCACATATTGCACTGGCTCTGTATTGGTCGGGGAGTATGCAGAATGTCCAATTGTGAGGTCCTGAGCTGTTAAAAAAGAAAAAGCACGCAAAGGTAAGTGACATTATAAATCAATAAGCCATGAAATAAGAATACACCACCTTACCTTCAGGAATGGTGACGACAACCCAGTCTTTCAAGATGGCCATTGTCATAGCTTGTGTTAAGTGAATGCTTTTACCAGCTCCCTTCTCACCCGTGATAATTCTCTTCACAGTTTTCCCTTTCATCTCGCCCTCGCTCTCTCCAATATCATTAATCAATTTACCCAACTCAACTGTTTCACTCCTAACCAGAGTCCCTGGCCTCCTAAACAAGTTCCAGCCCTGGGTGGTTTTGAAAGCACGAGCTCCTCTCAACCTATCTACCAACGACATTGGCAAACCAACGATGTGGCCGCGCATTTCAGCATTCCCCATATTTTCCACAGACATATCCGGCATATCTGGGACCTCAAGGGCATTGGTATTACTGAGAACAACGCGTTCCCTCAAGGCCCTTCTTTCTCCAGGAAGAGGAGGACGAGGCTTCTCACGCTTCACCTTCTTTTTAATACGAGCCGACCGAGACTCGCGAAATCTGGGACCTGTATCCATGCGGTTCGACTTCTTTTTGACAGGCAATGCAAAGAACGGGGCCGTGGTGTGGAAAAAAGCAATTCGGGGAACGAAAGGTGAGTGCAGCAGGCCGGGAGCTGGACGGAGCTTTGAAAAGCAACCCCAGCAGAAGACAAAGGAGGCCATTGTGGTTGGGAGCAACTGTGCCGTGGCCAATTATTTGCCAGAATAAATGTTGACGAAAATGACACTGTGGATTGGCTGTGACGTTGTGAATTTGGTCGAAAATGAGGCTCTGTGAGAGACAGATATGAATTGCTTAGTCATATATTAGTAAACGTAATGTAACTCTTAGAGGACCGTTATCAACCTTGTTACGTTGTGTGACTCTAAGCGAGCTAGCTACAACTAATAAATATATAGGTGCACGTGACCTCAGGTAGCCGGGGAATCCTCCAACGCCCCCCCATGCCACGGTGAGCCCGAGCTCTGCCCTATCCCCTACTGAATGCCCTCAAATCCGCAATAAAAATTAAATACAGGAATCAGATGCTAGTTTCCCTATTAGGAAAAGCTCTATTACGCCTCTGTATTGTAACTTTGCAAAGAAAGAACACAATTATTCTCCTAACTTGTATTCTCATTACACCTCCTTAGGGGCTGCAAAACCATGTAAAATCAATCATCCTCATCAATGAGACCAGACCTCTGTCAATCCTTTTTCTCCACAAATTCATTGTAAGCTGGCTTTGGCAGAGGCTTTGTAAATCCATCTGCTTTATTCACTGTAGAACCTATGTGTGAGAGCTCCATTTCTTCCTTCTCAACCAGGTCATGAAGTATATGGTAATGAATCTCTATATAATGGGATCTCTTTGTGAAGGACTTCTTCTTTGCCAGATCAATGGCATCTTTATTATCCACCTGCAATGTTGTGCAGATCTTTGACTTCTCTTTTATCAGATCTGTATCTTGCAACATATCATTCAATCAAATAAGCTCACATACAGTTTCATTAGCAGTGATATATTCTGCTTCTATTGTTGATTTTGTGGTTAATGTTTGCCATTATGAGCACTATGATATTGGGAATCTATTAATCATGATAATGTAGCCAAATGTTGATTTATATTAGGAGTCTGCACCTGCTCAATCTGAATTACAATAAGCAACTGACTATAGGTTTCTATTATTTTTCTCATTTTTGTAAACTATTCCCAGGGCTTTCATCTTCTTTACATAGTGAAGAATGTGCTTCAGGACTGTTCAGCAGTCTTTATTCAGGCATAAGTTGAACCTTGACAGATAATTTACAGTAAATGTCAAATTTAGCCTTGTGCTTAATATAAGATATTGAAGTGATTCAAGCCTCTAATGATATCTTGTAGCTGTAAACTCATCTTTCAATTTATCATTCTCCTCTGAGATGAATTCAAATCATATATCTGTTATCATAGATATGTCAGTAGGGTTAATCATATCTATTCTAAAATCTTCAAGGATCTTTTCAATGTAGTAGATCTATGAGATCACTAAGTCATCATTTGATCTATATTTGATCTTCATTCTGAGATAAGACTTGTCTTCTTCAATATTTTTTGTGTCAAATTTCTTTTATATCTCACTTAATACTCAATCTAATTCTACCTCTTTGGGGCTTATAACTCTGCAATCATTAACATACAGTGTTAGATAAATCTTATATATAGAATAAAATAGAAATTTTTTATTATATTTTGAAATTCTGAACCTCAGTAATGTGAGGTACTCTGTCATCACAAAATACCAGGTCCTTGCAGCTTGCTTCATGTCATACAAGCTCTGTCTAAGAAGACTCACCTGTCTCTCTGTTCTATGTTTAATGCTTGTAAGTAACTACATATAAATTATTTTATCCTGTGGTAGTATATCATTCAAAAATGCTGATATGTAGTCAATTGACCTTGATTTCTAATCTTTTGCAATTGATATAGTAAATAGAAAGTGACTTGTAGGCTTTGAGATGACTGCAATATAGAACTTGAAGTAATGAATGCTCTACTACTGCAGAAATCCTCTAATTACTCAGTGAGCTTTAAAATAAATTATTTCATCTATATTATTCAACTTATAATCAAATACTCATTTGCCTGTTAGTATATCTATCTTAGATATCTTTTCAATGATAATATATATCTTCTTATTTTCAAATATTTTAACTTTTTTTTCTCATTGTCTCTAGTCAGTGATTTTAATCTGAGTTTTTCTTCACTTCTACCAGATTATTTGAGCAATTTATAAACATACTCAGGACAGAATCTATATCATTAGTAGGTATCTCAGATTCATTATCTTTGACTAACTTTATCTCATTGAGCAGGTAGATTGAATTAACGATATTCTTCAGATCATTATTAATCAATATCTTCAGAATTTTTGATTTATTTTTTGCTCGTTATTTTAGCAAACAGTGATATCAGTTATTCACAGAGTCAACAATATTTAATATCTCTGACAGTTTGATATTGTCTCTTATCATCTCAATAGCTTCACTTATAGTATTCACAGAAATAGATTCTGTGATAAGATTTTCATCAAAAATAACATCTTTAGTAATTTTTAATTTATATTCTTTTGAGTCTCATATATAGTATTGATGCAATTCTTGATAATTTATTAATTATCACTTCTTATCATCTGTTCTATCTACAAGCTTATTTATCACTTTCAGATTCTTCTTATAAACTTTATATTCTTATCTGTAAATTTAATGAACTGACAGTTGAACCCCTGTCCAGACTTCAAAAGATATCAATGAATTATTATTTTTGCAGTCAAAAATCTTAGTTAATGTAGAAGATGTATTTATCAACATTACAGCTGCCTGCATTACTTCATCTCAAAGCTCTCTAACAAGCTCACTATTAAATAGTAGACTTCTTATCTTATTCATCATTAACTAGTTCACACATTCTGTAGAGTTTTTTGATTAAAATATATTTAAAGTTATCACTTCATACACTATTTCCTTATTCTTACAAAATACCTTGAAATTATCACTTTTGAACTTTTCACTATCATCTCAATGCAGAGTTCCTACAAGCCATTGAGATATTACCTCAATTATATCAATAAAGCTCATGAGTGCTGGTGTGACTTCTGCTTTTATGACAATCAGAATAATCTATTTAAAGTAAGTAATATCATTTATAATTCTCATTCAGTATCTTATACCTTCTTTAGTGAGTAAATTTTCTTCATTATATAGTATTTTTTCTTTTTTTGCAAAGTCTATAAAAAATCTTATTGCTGATTTGACAGCTCTGCTCATTACAGCAAAGAGCAGACAAATTATTTTTGTTTGTATATATATCTTGCAGAATGACAAGATTCTTTAATCTATTATTTATATTTCTAATCTAGGATATGCAGTCATTCTTAATATATTTACTGAATTTAAATGATTTAGCTTTTGATATTACTATATCATCATATATTTCAAAGTCTTGATATTCCCCTTAAACAGCTTCATTAAAAGATCATCATTTGATTATAAGACACATGCAAGTTCAAAATCATTATTTGATATTGCAAAATAAATTAAATCTCTTAATGCTGATAGTTTCTCCATCATATAGATATTCTTTTCATTCAAATATGCTGTGAAGCCTGTCATTCTATCAGAAGATATCATCAATATTGAATAATTATTGCTGTACACCAATTGTTTGAAGGTATAACCTTTGTGTACAAGTTTTTTGAGACTTATTAGGTTGACCTTCAGCTTTGAAATATAACAGATGTCATTCAGTTCAATATCTGATTTCTCAGTTAGAATATATATCCTATTTATACCTGCTACTGGTGTTGTAGATCTATCTATTATCTTTAACACGATATTTATTCTTTGAGATATAATCTCAATAATATCTTTCAAGGATATAGTATAAACTCTTGATTCAGAGTCTAGGATTCAGATATTTTCTACTACTTTATCACTGGAATAAATCATCTTTTTTGCAAAAAATACTTACTTCATAACATTATGAACTAGAGCAGTGCTGTTTTTATTCTTGTTCTTATATTTATTTTTTTCTTTATGATCTGCAGGGTATTTTTCTAGATATTTTGTTCAACAGTTAGTCATAAAATATTTTGTCTTCTGACAGTGATACTATGTTTTTTTCATATTAATGCTATTATGCTTGAACTTCTTATCTTTATATTTATCTTTAGTCATCAAATTCTTATTCTTATCATTATTTTTTTTCTATAAATCTTTAATATTATTTGCAAAATACCTTATATTTATCAAGATAGTATTCTGTTCAGTAGCTGATAGATATAATAGAATATTTTAATATAATTTTATAAAATCTGTCTCAATATCACAGGTGTTAACATCTTTTTCAGTATGGTTTATTCTATCTCTGATAAATGATGCTTATCTAGTACTGACATCAGTTAACAAGTAGTTAAAAAGAATAAAATCTTCAATCTTATACTTCAAATGAGTATATTCAGTTCAAATGATGATCAAACATTTTATAAAAGCTTTATCTAAGCCTTTTGCTTTAGCAGTCAAGCTAATCAGTTTCTCAAAAAGATGAGTGTAGTAGACTATAAGCCTCTCTGAGAAGTTCTCTTCTATGATTGTTTATAAAATATATACTGATAACTAATGATCTGAAAGTATTGTAAAATGAGATCTTGCTTGCAGAGAAATTGAAAATAACATATAATTATAGAGTCATATATTTCTTTCATTTCAAAAATATTATATATTTATACTAATATCATTCTCTGAGGTAGATTACTTCTCATTGAGGATATCATTGATTTTAAATTACTTAGTAATCAGTATCATCTCTTTTCTTCATATTGAATAGTTCATAGAATCAGTCAAAATAACAGATTTCTTGATATGCTTCACTTGATCTCTAAATTTAGTTAAGATCTTTATTATAGCAGTAGTTCTGTCTTTTTTCTATAAATAGTTCACAAGATTTTTACTTATTTTATTACTATCAGAATTAATAATAAATATTTTCCTGCTAGCTCTCATCATTTCAACTTCTTACTGCAGTTTTACAATCTCTAATCTCATCATGGTTTCTTCACTAACTCTTGACACCTGGTCACTAGAGTCAATCATATTCTTTGACATTTCATTAATTAGATTTTTATATATATTATTAGACTCATTTAATTCTTACAAAATTATCTTATCTATTTTAAATGCTCTAAAAGCACTTTTATAGACTGTAATAGATGTAGGTAGTGAATATGCAGCCTTTGAAGTCCTATTCTCCAGAGTCCTATTCTCAGATCCTTGGTTTTATCTTCTTTTTGGCATATATTTTTCTGTCAAATCTAGCATTCTACCTGAACATAGATTGACCATTAATATTATCGAATTATTGTTTGTATTTTTTATTGTTTGTTTATAGCTGTTCCTCACATTGTTTGCAGCGAAAAATCTATAATTCAAGGGTCTTATAACCTCTTAGAGGACTGATATCAACTTTGTTACATTTTATGATTCTAAGTGAGCTAGCTATAACTAATAAATATATAGATGTACATGACCTCAAGTAGCTAGAAAATCCTCCAACAGTAACATAATGTAATCTATCATCTAACTAGACATATCATCAAACTAGACATATCATCTAACTGGATACCTGTAATTCAAATTCTTCATATTTATTATATTATTCAACATATCAACTACCTCAAGCAAAAAAGTTTTAAATCAAGAAGAAAGACTATTATTAATCATTAAAGTCTATGAAACAGGGTAAATTTCATCTATTTGAGTCACCGTTAAGGTGTATGATATCTTTCATAGCACTATAACTAATAGAGTACATAGTGTTAGGGAGCGAATGCAAGCTGCATAAGAAGAAAACTCTCTGTGTTGCTAACTGCTATGTAATGAAATTCTAAAATTGATGAGGAAAAGAGGTGTCAGGATCTACTCAGATTATAAACAGCTTATATAATCATATGACTGGATCACAGCTGATCCACTAGATTACATGTGAGGTGTGATCATGTGATAGAGATAAATCTCGCCCTGGTACTGAGCCTAACATCACATCTCTGATCTAGAAACAGATATATTCTCATACTGGAAGATTGTCATCATCTTCATCTTTTAGATAGCTACCTGTCTCTCATGTTCTTACTCATTCATCTAGATATTTCAGTGGTCTGACTTTAATAGAGTTGATTTCATAGAAATCTCATATTATATATAATAATTTCTCAAAGTTATGAGTGAGATATTATAAAGAATTCTTATTAAACTTCTTTCAGCATATCTGATACTGCAGCTTACTTCAACTTATTCAATTGATTAATATATAATCTATTTCTTATTCATTCTCACTATCTATTTTAATTGAATCTGATGATCTGACAGTATGATCAGATATAAAGTCTCTGAAATTCTTATATAATTTGTCTGAAAAGAAAATTGAATGAATTTTCATTTTTGCAGAAAGATTTAGTTTGTAGATATTACTCATCTTTTTCAGAATTCTGAAGAGACTGACATTCTGCTCTGTCAATTTACAGCTTGATCAATTTATCTTGTTATAAGAGGTTGAACCCCTAGATTTGCTCTGGCTGGCTGACTCAGCCTAGTCATCATTCACATGTACGCACGTGATCATGCTACATGAGCTTGCTTAAACTCAAGTTCTCATCTCATTCTTTTCTTCCCTTTCTCAAGCAATTCATCCTTGTTATATAGGAGGACTAGCCTCTAGTTCTTAGAGGTTAACCCTTTACATTATGAATTACTTCACTCCTTTCATTGATAGGCCACTGGGAGCCTTAATTCTGTATCATGAAGCTCAGCAAATGTGCTGACATATGATAGACTATTGAAAATCTTAAATCCTGCATCATGAAGTTCAGTGATAGCACTGGTATATGAATAGACTGGGTTAGCAATTGTGCTAACAAATGAACAAGTAATATTGAAAACATCTAGCTGAATGAGATAAAGCAGCAGACTTATACAACAAATGAATCAACATGAAGCAATGAGCAGAGATGCTCTCAGCAGCTTTGAACAACAATGAATGACCTTTCTTCAACAGCAGGAACAGGTTCAGCATGAGAACAGGAATTTAATAGCAGCTCAGCAAGCTGAAATAGCTAATCTACAATGAGCTTTGAACATCTCAACATCAACCCTCTGTCAATTGAACTCACAACCACTTATTGCAGTCAGAAGATCAAAGACCAAGCTACCAGACTGTAAGAAGTATGATGATTCTAATCTGAAGCACTACTCTCAGTGAGAGCTAAAGCTTCAATCAAAACTTAAAATCAATGAGAAAGCTTTATATAATAATGAGAAATGTGCTTGATATGTGTACTTAAGACTGAAAGAAATAGCAGCAGCTTGAGTTTATCTCTGAATTGAGAATAATAAGAACAAGATCAACTTCACAGTAGAGAGCTTACTGAAGCAGACACACATGCTCTTTAGTGATTCTGCACAACAGGAAAAGGCTATACAAAAGCTCAACAATCTATGACAGAGTAGAAAAGCTCTCTTTGACTTTCTACCTAAATTTAATCAGCTACTGCTGGAAGCTGGTGATCACAGATGAGATAATTATGTTAAAAAGAGGTATTTGAAATTTGCTCTAAGCATGGAGCTGAGGGAAGACATGATGGACATAAGGAAACTATCTCTCAATAAGAATTACTGCAAGGAGTCTAGATTAGTTGATCATCAACTCTCTGAGCTTAAGACTTTAAGATAGTGATCTAAATGTCACAAGGACAGATCTTCTTCAGATCATACAACATCTAATTCACACTCTCTACTTCATCATGCTGTTCTTGATCAATGAAACCAGTCTTAAGCTTCTGCTGATAATCTGATGGATCTCTCTCCTGGTGCTGTGACTTCAAATGCTCATCACATCAAATTGATAAATCAGACAGAGGTTAATTGATGAAGAGAGCAAGGCCTGTGCCTGAGATGCAGATCTGGAGGTCATATGATTAAGAGCTGTTTGTTCAAATCTCTCAGATATCCTGCCACCTCTATGATAGCTAAGGTGATTCTCAAGCTGGTACTGAATGACAATAATGTAGATATAATTGAAGATTCAGGAAAAGAGTAGCTGCAACTAAAAGACACTGAAAGAAGTGAAATAAGAAGCTTATGGGAAAGCAATGAAGAAGATTTAAATCTAAGATGATATTCAAAACCTTCACTGTTGATGCTCTAGTAGATAATGTCTTTTCAACTAGAGCAATGATAGACAGTGAATGTAATGTCTATGATCTTATTTCTCAATTCTATGTTAACAAGCATAAGCTCCCGTGCATTGAAATTCCCTCTGTTAAAATGACTAGCTTTGAAGACTCCATGAGACTCTCCATGAGCATAGTGACTGGCATTCAATTAATATAGATGATCACATAACTGAACAGGCCTTTCTCTATGTGGTGAATGAGTTACATGGTCATGATATGTATCTAGATGACCCCTGACTGGCCCAGCAAAAGATGACTATGATCCCTTATCAAAGAATTATAAGATTTGAAGAGAGTGGCATAGAGATAGAGTCTAGTTCAAATGCAAAAGCTGATATGATTTCCATCTCTGCTGTAAGCTTCTCTAGACTTGTGAGCACTTAAGAGAAGTAAAACATTAAGATCTTCACTGTCAGTTTGACTGACATTCAAAAGACTCTAGAAGTGAAATCAAAGATTAACCCTAAAGAAAAGCTGTTTGAACATTATCATAAGTTTTTGAACATATTTGATAAGGAAGCTGCTGATGGTCTACCCCCACTTCATGACTCAGATAGAGATCATGAGATTGAACTGATTAAAAAGACTGATGGTAGTGCAGAACAACCCTATTAATGCCTGTTATATAATATGTCTCAAGAGAAACTACTGACTTTGTGAAAGACTCTTACAGATTATCTAGATAAAAGTTTTATTAGAGTGAGCAACTCCTCTGCAGCCACCCATATACTATTCATGAAGAAGTCTGGGAGTGAGCTAAGATTCTGTGTGGACTATTGAGCTCTTAACAAAATTATCTGAAAGAATTGATATTCTCTATCATTAATCAGTGAGACTCTACAGTGAATTGGATAGGCTAAATGATTCACTAAGCTGAATATTATTGCAGCTTTTCACAAGATTCAAATCACAGAAGGTGATGAGTGAATGACAGTCTTTAGAACCAGATACAGGCTATTTGAGTGACTGATTACACTCTTTGATTTGGCTAATGCTTCAAGCATATTTCAAAAATATATCAACTGGGCATTATATGGATATCTGGATAACTTCTGCTAAGTCTATTTAGATGACATCTTGATATTTTCCTCAAGAAGCTTACAGGAGCATTGTGAGCATATACAAAAGATACTTATATGTCTACAGGAAGCAGGCCTGCAGATAGACATCAGAAAGAGTGAGTTTGAGATGAACAGCACAAAATATCTTGAATTCATCATTGAAGTGAGCAAGGGTATATGAATGAATCTGAAGAAGGTTAAAGCTGTTTTGAAATAGATAACATCTACTACTCTTAAAAATATACAAGGATTTTTAGACTTTGCTAATTTCTATAAACAATTTATCAGAGATTTCTTGAAGATCACAATCCCACTGTTAATTCTTATATGCAAGAATGTTCCTTTTTTGTGAATGAGCAAGGTTGAGAAAGCTTTTAAGCATCTAAAATCAATGTTTATCTCTGCTCTGATTCTGCTTCAATTCAACTCTGACTATGAGACTAAATTGAAAACAAACTTCTCAGATTATATCTCAGAAGGAGGAGTGCTGCTACAATATGATGAGCAGAGCATTCTACACTTATTTGCTTTCTTCTCTTGCAAGCATTCACCTGTGGAATGCAACTATGAGATTTATGATAAAAAGTTATTAGTGATAATTGAGTGTTTAAAGAAATGAGACACTGAGCTATAAAGTGTAAAGGAATTCAAGATTCTCACAGATCATAAGAATGTAGAATACTTCATGACTACATACAGACTAAATGAAAGACAGCTATATTGAATGAATATTCTCTATTGATTCAACTTCAGAATTGATTATCAGTTAGAGAAGTTGAATGCTGAACCAGATGCTCTATTATGAAGAGAGCAGAACATGTCACAGAATGCTGATGATAAAAGAATCAAGCAGAGACAAGTTCAACTACTTAAGTTTAACATACTGACACTTGAAATGAAATTAATAGTGACTGCTATCAGTGTGAAATCTGAGATGTCTCTTCAAGCTCAGTGAAATAAGACTCACAAAAATGACAAAATTCTGCAGCATCTGAAGCAAACTCTTCATGAGAGAAGATTCAGATTTTCTTCTGAACTCAGTATTAAGGTCTTCATCTCTGAGTGCTCTTTAAATGAGAATAGAGAGCTTCTCTTTTGAAATTGTAAGTGAGTGTCATACTTCAAACCTCTTCAAACCAGGTTAGTGCATGAGGCTTATGACTCACCTCTTACTGGTCATTCTGGGTGAGAGCAAATAGCAGAAGTTCTAAGATGTGAGTTCTACTGGTCAGATTATATCATCAATATAAGAAGAATGATCAGGAACTGTTATCTTTACAGATCAAACATTGCATGAAGAGATCAACATCAGAAACTGCTTAAGCCTCTTCTTATTTCTAAATGCATGTGGCAGAAGCTTTTCATGAACTTTATCATGAACTTACTGAGCTCTAAAGAATACACAAATATCATGATTATAACAGACAGACTGATTAAGGAGATTATATTAAAAACAGTTAAGAAAACTGATATGGAGACAGTGACTACAGTGTTTCTTCACAACATCATCCTTCAATATGGCATTTCTAAGACAGTAGTGTCAGATTGAGAGTCAGCTTTCACAAGCATGTTTTGAACTCAGATGTGTGAGAAATTAGATATTAAGAGATGACTCTTCACAGTCTATTACTCAGAGACTGACAGAACTACAGAGTAAATGAATCAGACTCTAAAAATCTATTTATATAAGTACATTAGCTTTCAACAGAATGACTGGCATAAATAACTCCCTCTAGCAGAGCTGATCATTAATAATAGAGATGCTGTCTCAATGAGTATAAGCTCATTCTTTTTAACACATCTTTTTCACATATTCTCCATTGATATAGCTGATGCATCTCTCATTGAAACATCATGTAATCTCATTGAGTTTGCAGATGATTATATGAGAAAAATCTGTGAAGTGTTGAAGTGAGCTCAAGTAAAAATGACAGATGCTTAGCAATCTCAAGAGAAATACACAAATAGATGAAGAGACTCAACTTCAAGCTTTCAACCTGGAGATAAGATCTGGTTGAGCTTAGAGAACATGAGAACTAATCATCTGTGCAAGAAGCTGAACACAAAATACAATCAATATACTGTGCTAGAAAAGATAGAATCTCATACTTATCAACTGAACATCTCACTCAGCATTCATAATGTTTTTAATGTAAAGCTTCTACATGCTGTAATGATAGATTCCCTGCTTAGTCAGAGGTAAACTGACTGACAGTCATTCACTATAGAGATCTCAGAAGGATCTGAGTTTGAGATTGAGAAAATTCAGAGTGAACAAACCTATCAGAGAAAAAAGCAATACCTCATTAAATGAGTAGGTTGGGCTGAGTCTATGTGAAATGATGTGAGTGTTCTACAAGAAGTGAAGATCTTGAACACTTGGGAGGCCTCTCAGCAAGCAAAATTAGATGTAAAGAGGATTTTAAATAGTTGTAAAGACTCACAACAAAGAGGGAGAAGAGAGGTATTATAAGAGGTTGAACCTTTATATTTGCTCTGACTGGCTGACTCAGCCTAGTTATTGTTTGCATATATGCACATGATCATGCTATGTGAGCTTGCTTAAGCTTGAGTTCTCATCTCATTCTTTTCTTCCCTTTCTCAAGCAATTCATTCTTGTTATATAGGAAGACTAGCCTCTAGTTCTTAGAGCTTAACCCTTTATAATTATATCAGAACCAAAGTTTTTCATTCTTCAGAGTGTGTTGTTGATGCTTGATAATGAATTTTCTACAGTAGCTCAGCTATCAGAGTTCTATTTTTCTGATCAGACATTATTAATCTTTTATTGTACTGTAGTACATTGTCTTTTATTATATAAAGACTATTCTCATCATCTGCTTGCTGTCACATGGACTCAATTAAAATAACTATACTATTTAAAGATACTATACATTTAGTAATGTTCTTTTCTATTGAGAAGTTGATGCTAGTAATATTCATATAAGAAGTGATTTGAGAGTCAAGAGTCTCTGATTCTAGAAGAATTTACATATGACTATTCTGTTGCCTTCTAATCTACTCAAATCTGTTCAGTGTATCTACTAGCAGATTAACCTTATCTGATCAATACTTGATCTCAAAGTAGAAACAGAAAAAGAACTCTGCTTAGCAGACTTGATATATATTCAGTTTTTTGATAATCATGAAGTATTTCAGTATATAATGATTAATGAGAATCTTAAATCATTTCTTCTGTTATAGTCTTTCAAGCTCTACTCATCATTCTTGTAAGACTCAGATCACTATCAGCATTTTCTTATTATGAACTTCATAATTAAGCTCTATATTATTCATTGACTTTGAATAAAAGACTACTGAGTGTCAAAGATTATTTTTAAATCTTTGACTTAGTATTTCAGTCACTACTCTATCAGAGACATCAGTCTTAATATGAATCTTCTGCTCAGAGTTATAGTAATGCAATATTGAAGTCTTCATCAGCTGTCTCTTTAGTTTTTCAAAGACTGATTTTTATTCTGATGTTCATACAAATGAAATAGTCTTCTTTATCAACTAGTACAGTAATTCTAGAATTTAGCTGTATTTTTTTATGAATTGTCAGTAGAAATTATCAAATTCTAGAAATAACTAAACTTCTTTAACTGTGATAAGAATCTGTTATCTTATAATAATATCTATCTTCTCTGAATTTATCTCAATTTCTTCTATACTGATGATGAACTCTAGATATTTTGTTTTCTAAACTACAAATTTATATTTCTGAATGCTGACTTGCAAATCAACTGTCTTTAGTCAGTCTAGTACTAAATTTATCTGCTATTTATATTCTTTTAAATTCTTGTTATAGATTAGAAGATCATTCATAAATATTATCATAAACTTGTTCAGATAATCAAAGAAAATACTATTAATAAACTGTTAAAAGTAAGAAGAAGTATTTATAAAGTCAAAGAGAATCATTTGATATTTATAGATCTCATAGCAAATTCTAAAAATGATCAAATTCTCAGACTCAGAGTTCATTCAAATGCAATAAAATCTCTGTCAAATGTTCAACTTTGTAAAGTATTTTACTCTGTTGAGTCAGTTCATCAACTCATCTACTAGAGATAAAAAATACTGATCTTGTTTAATAATAGCATTCAACTTATGAAAGTTGACATAAAATCTTAACTTCTTCCCACTATAGGCAATCAGAATTGAGGAAATAAAGAAAGCTGAACTTGAGATAATAAAGTTCTTTGCTAAATTGACTTTGAGATAAATCTTCACCATCTCTAGTTTTTTTAGATTCATCTTATATAGAGATACATGTCTAATACCTCAAATGAGATTAATATCAAACTAAAGCTCTATTTTAAAATCAATATTCTTTCATAAAAGAAGTAATTCATCTTATATTTTCTTTGAGAAATAATTCTTTTAGCCTTTTAACTATTCTGATAAATTGCAGATTAGCTTTTCATCAAACTCATTCTCAGCTCTCATTAAACTTCACTTCTTCTCAAGTTGTTTATCAATTTTATACAAACTGATTATGAAGATTGTCAAGTTCTTGTTCTTCATATAATCATGAAAGAAAGCAGTTTCAATAAAATTCATATTCATCATCTGTGATGCTATCTCCTCTCAGGTCAGTCTCTGCTTCTGCTTTGTTTTAAATATTATGACTGAGCTAATTCCTTTCAATCTGTAGAGCTGAGTCTGATGCATCTGTATAATCTTTTGTTCAGTTTGATTTCTCTTTATTTTATATTCATCTAAAGCATAGACTTATAGTCTGAGCACTTCAGTATTAATTAAAGTACTATCTTCAACATCAACTTCACTATCTATTTAGAGATAGACCATTCACTTAATCAAATTAGATGTTAATTTTTAATATTAAATTATATATTTTGTGCTGTCAATCACTTTTATTTTAGAATAACAGAGTACTAATCTAGATCTATTATCAGTAGAGAAATATTATAAAATCTCTAGTCATTTATTCAGAGGTTTAAAGTCAATGTATAGTCTATCATATCATCAGAAGCATCATTGTATCTCTTCATTAAACATTTAAATAGAAGTTCTTAAAACATTCTATTAAAAAATCTCATTAATTCTATAATATATCAAATATCAATAAAATTCATATTATTTACTATAGTATTAGCATGAAAATTTGAAAAAGTAGCAATTTTATTATAAACTAACTAGATTAATATATTAAAGTTTTTTCTTTTAATCAAGTTCTTCATATCAAACTTCTCACAGACTATTGAACTACCTAAGATAAAGTTTTCTTTCAGACTCACTCTTTTCTCAAATTTACTGAAGATTTAAAAGTATCATTCTCTGTGAGCTCAGTGATTGTCTGTTGAAACTTCTATTTTATGAGACAGTTTTTTGCAATATGTTCTTTCTTCTTGCAGTAGTAGTACTGAATATCTGAATATATACTCACAATTATTATTATAATAAAAAATTTTATAGCAGAGATATCAGAAATAGTTTGACTGTTGAAGATTCACAAGATATTTTATTTAAAGATATTATATTTATTTCTTTATAAGCTATTTGACTTCTGAATGATATTAATTTTCTGAAGAATATGAATTGCCTAAGTATAGATCTTCTAAAACTCAGTATATATATTTATGATTATATTAACTACTGTTATCATTTTCTAAAAATCAAAGAACAGCTTGTCATTGAAGTCTGTCTTATAGTCTTTATTGACAATCTTGATTTTACTCACTAGGTGTAAAAATTTTATAATAAATTTATAATAATTATTCTCATTATATATAATCAGCTTGCAATAATTATTTTTAATATTTTGCAGCTTGTTAATATTCTTATATATTGATTTGAAATGCTCAAATATCTCTTTTATAGTTTAATATTACTTGAAGTAGTTTTCTTTCATATAGAATGTAATATAATATGCTATATTCTCATCAGTTTAGTTTTCAATATATGTAATTCTCATGCATTTAGTAGAATAATAGTTGACATTCTCTTAGAGCTTGTTCTTCATCTGAAAAAGTCAGTATTTAAATTTCAACTTTTTGTCATCAGTAAAATGTTTCAGATCATCAATATTGATAGATCTTCTGGCAGTTTCAGAGAAAATGATATCTCAACTTGCTGTTTAATTACTGACTATTATGTGAATCAGAGTATGACTAAATTTATTATATTTAGCAATTAATTCATCAATCTGACTTTGCTTACCAGTGATCTAATTGATAACATTATTCTATTTTATTTTCAAATATATGATTATATCTCTTAACTTTTTTTCATTATCAAAGATATTATCAAAGATCACTGTTAATTTATTATAAATACAGTCATTGTCTGAGTGAATTATCTATTTAAATTTTTTAATTAAGGTGTATGATTAATAATCAGTTATATTAAAATATGTTATTAGTTCTTTTGACTTCTTTCAAGAGGTTTAGAGTCTATAGTAGTCATCTGATATCAGATTGAACTGTTATTTTTAATAGTACTATTGCCTTCAACAGTTAATCTGATATATTATCAGACTCTTAACTAGCAGGTCTTAATTTAACAGAGACACTTGAGTTTTCTACTCAAACTTGATTAAAAAAGTAGAAAAAAATCTTAGAATTATGTTAAAAAATGAATATGAGCTGCATAAGAAGGAAACTCTTTATATTGCTAATTGCTATATGACAAAAATTTAAAATTGATAAGGAAAAAGAAATGTCAGAATCTACTTAGATTATAAACACCTCAGATGATCATATAATCAGATCACAACTGATCCGCTCAGTCATATGTGAAGTGTAATCACATGATGAAGATAAACTTAGTCCTGGTGTCAAGTCTAACAAAATCTATAATATTAGTTAAAATGTTAGATATTAATTTTTTAAGATAAATTTTTTAATTGAATATTAATTAAGATATTATAATAAGTTTATTATATAGTTAATATTAATATAAAATAATTGAAAAAAAAATTATAAAATTTTATTAAATTTAATATTTAAAAAATAATTAAGTATAAAGTTAATAATTCAGCTATTATATAGAAGTAACTATTTAAAATTAAATATAGTTTTTAAATTAAAGAGTTTAAATAATTTAAAGTTAAACTGATAGCTAAAGATTTTTCTCAATAATATAATATTGATTATAATAATATATTTACTTTTATTATCTGACTATATAGTTTTTGAATACTATTTATATTAATTGTTAAGCACAATTAATATATAAATCTACTAGATGTAATGAATATATATATCAGCTTAAAGCTTAATAAATCAATTTATATGAATTTATCTGAAGAAATTAAATTATTAAACAAGTTAAATAAGAATATAGTTTTACTATTACTTAAAATTTTATATAGATTGAAGTAATTTAAATTTTTATAAAATGATAAAATCAGTAGTCATCTTTAATATATTGAGTTTAAACTTTTATATATCAATCTCAGAGTATTTATTAATAAACATAGTATAATTATAATATTATATATTAATAATATTTTAACTTTAGAGAGGATTAAAAAAAAATTGAATTAATAAAGTAATAATTAAAAAATTTTACTGTATAAAAAATTTTAAATTTTTTTTAAATATTTTTAATATAAAAATCAAATAGTCTATCAAGTATTTAATAATAATTAATTAATATATTATTATATCTACTGAAATCTTAATAAATTTAGAATAAATTATATAAAGTTAATATTTATTTCTCTTAGTATCAATCAAAAATTAAAGAAATTAAAATTTTATTTATTAAATTTAAAAAATATTTTCTATTTTAAAAATTATTAATAGATTAATATACTTTATTATTAAAATTTAAGTAGATTTAATATATATAATTAATTATTTAAATTAATTTCTGACTAAACTCTGAGAAATTTATTTATAAGTAGTAAATTATTTACTATATTATATGACTAAGATAATTAACTACAAGCTTCAAATTTAGTTCATTAATAAATTTTTAAGCAATTATACTAATGCAATTTATATTAATATCATGAAATTCAAGTTTACTAGTAGTTAAATCTTTATTCTAAGAAGTATATTAATCATATAATCATTGAAAAAGTAATTTTTGATAGTATAATCTAATATGAAAGCTGAATATATAAATCTATTTAATATAGTTAAATAAGCTATTTCAATATATTAGTTTTTTAATAAAATATATAAATTTAAAATATTAATGAGTGAGTCTTTTATACTTTATATAAATAATGAAATCTTAATTATCATAGTAGATAGTTAAATAAATTATTTTTAAAGTAAATATATCAATATTTAATATTATATTATTTGAAAATATGTTAGAGTTAATAAAATAGAAATTTATTATTTGTATAATATTTAAAGCTCAATAAATATATTGATAAAAATATTAAATTAAATAAAATTTTAGAAATATACTTATATATTTAAATTTTACTAATATATTTATATTAGATATTCAATTACAATTTTATAATAATTGAATAAAAAAAATAATATATTTATAATCTTCTCTATAGTTATATATATATTAAGTTGAAATAACTATTTTTCAACTTAGTATACTCTTCATTTATTTTCTTTCTAAGTTGAACTTACTCAACAAACTATTTATTATAATTAACAATTTAAATCAATTATATATAGTAATATATTTATTCATTTTAATTATATTTATTTGATTCTTTATAATTTTATTAAGTTATTAAAAATTATTAAATTCATATACTAAAAGATGATTATAAAGTTAAGAAAATGAGAAATTTTTTCTTTTTCTAAGTATTCATTTAACTAATTTTTTAATTATCTTGTTTTTTCATTTGATTTTATATCTGTACTTGGCAATAGACCTATTATTGTATATAATATTGAGTTCTCCTAATATGGTGAGTGGGGTGTCAAACACTGCCGTTACATGACCTGCTTTCTACCATTGTTGTTCTCATAGCGTGCAAACTCTGCCATCAATCAAGCTTGCCACTCTGTCATATATTTTTGCTCAAGTTACATTTAACCACGTGATTGCCCTATTTCAAGCAACAGCCATTATTCTCTTTTTGAGTTAGTGTGCCGTCTGCCTTGGGAAAAGATATTTGCCGGCAGCCAATCATTTTTCATTGATCCACATATGATGACAAAGCAACCTTGAAACAACGTTGAGGCATTCCTCTCAACTTGTTTGTGTTATTCATTTCCCTCCGTATCTCCGCACATTAATTACGTGCTCCCTTCTGCTTCTCTCATCCCCTCTTCACTTCTTCCACACTGCTCCTTGCCATCTGCCACCCACCTCTTCTACTCTTTTCGTTTGTTCGTTCCGTCTCTTGCTTGCTCATCTGTTGCATATCTTTATCTGCGCTCGCTCTCTCTTTAGCGCCTTATCAAATGTATCTTCGTATCTCGACCTTTCTTTTGTCTAGACCTTGGTGACCTCATATCTCCTCCCATCCTTCCTTCAGGCTTCTCTAGTTCTGAATGGTACATCTTATTGCTTTCATACGATTGTATTCCCATGCACAAGACCGTCTGGCTGGCTCTCCCTAGCCTTACCTTAAAACAACAGCTACTCTTTGTTTTAGACGACCGGGAACATACCATCCCATATCTTACCGCCAAATTCGCACGGTCCTCAGTGAATTGATGAATTAGTGACGTGACATTTTTGGAATCAAATATTTTCCGCGCTTCTGGAAGTTGACTGCAGCCTATACTCTCCGAACATGAGGCGTCCGGGTGGACTGGCTTCTAAGCCATTCATCCTATTCGTGCTGTTTTTTTTTCTGCTGCTTTTAACCAGTCAAGTGGCAGCCCAACAGACCACAAACGAACCATCTGATGATTCAAGGCCTGATAATACAAGAACAGAGAATCCCAACCCGGATAATACAGGCGCGAATAGTCCAAGGCCTGAAGGGACAACAAATGCTCCAAATTCAAATCCCACCCCGGTTTCTACAACAGAAGGCAGCACAGGACCCAGCACAGGACCCAGCACAGAAGCCAGCACAGAAGTCAACACGCCACCACAGACTGAGACCCCCAAGGACACAGAAGCAGTTGTCCTTCCAACCATTTCATCAGAGGCTAGTAGTACTACGAGCAGCTCCAATCCCACAGAAACAAACACCTCTGACCTTTCTTCTATGAGCATGCCCCCGCTATTCCCAACACCTACACCACAAGTACCCCCATCAGAAGGAGCCCCATATCTCCATAGGTCAAACTTGCCTGAGAACACGATTTTCATAGCAGTGGGTACTGCGCTTGGCGTATTTGGTGTCGCAGTTTTTGCATGGAGAGCTCTGGTGGCTTGGTCAATTAACCGCTCGGTCCGTCGCGCTGCCATCCGTCCAAACAATACAGATGCCACCGCTCTCCTCAACAAGCGGAAGTCTGGCATCTATCGCCAGCCACCCGGAGCAGCCATGTCAATGGAGAAATTTGGGCACCAACGTACGCCATTCTAACATGGGCCCAAGAAACCATACACCAAACTCCAGTCTCTTCTTTTCTCCCACTGCAGGCGCGGGCATGCATTCTTCTGGAAACAAAGGATCTGG
>NW_015441004.1:26935-41291 GCF_000150705.2 Paracoccidioides lutzii
TTGGCCCCCAAGCACAGGGTTACTCCCGCACAAGATCTTCGGCTCCTAGCCCGCCCGCCTCACCCAGCCTCGCTCCGACCAGTCGAGGTCACGAACAAGGCTACCCCTCCACCAGCAGCATAAATCTGTCTGCTGCTGCGCAGGCCCGTGCACCAAGTGCGTATCTAGAAGACCTTTTCGAGAATCATAACCCTCCTGGACGATAATATATTCTTTTCTTTTCGCTTCTCTTTTAATTTTTTTAAATATTTTTAAATAAAAATTTAGTTTATTTTTTGTTTTATTTTTATTTTAGTTAGAATATCATTTTTTATTCAAATAGTATTATAAAAGATAAATAATTAAAGTTTTTTTTATATTTTATTTTTTTATATTTAAGTTGATTATTTTTTTATATTAGTTTTTATATAAATTTTTTTTATTTTTTATATTTTTAATATTTTTTATAATATAATTTTTATATGTATTATTTTATTTTTAATTTTTTAATTAAAATTTTTAAAATTTTTATTTAAAGTTTTATTATTATTTTATAATAAAATTTTTAATTATATTATATTTTAAATATTATATTATATTATAAAGAGTTTTTTATAATTTTTTTTTTAATTTTTATATATTCTTTTAAAACATTTTATAAAAAAGTTATATTTTCTAAAAAATTAGAATTTATACTTTAAAATTAATACTTTTATATAATTTAATATTTTTTAAAGAATTAGCACTTTACAATCAATATTTTTTGAAAAATTATATTATCATATTATATTTAAATATATGTTTTATAACTTGAATAGTAATATTAGTAAAATTTTATTTAATTCAAAATAGATATAAATAGTATCAATAAATTAAATATTTTAATTAATATTATTAATTACTTAATATTAAAAAGCAAATACAAGTTGTATAAAAAGAAATTCTCCAAATTGCTAACTACTATAAAATAAAATATTAAACTTAATGAGAGAAAAGAGAATTTCAAAATCTACTCAAATTGTAAATAATTCATATAATTATATAACTGAATTATAAACAATTTATATAATATGAAGCAGAGTCAATATATGAAGCAGGGTCACATAATAAGAATAAATCTAATCTAATGTAAATGTTAAGTTTAATATCATTTTTCAATTAAGAAATATATATATTTTTATACTAATAGATTATTATTATTTTCATTTTTTAGATAATTATATCTCTCTTATATATTTAATTATTTATTTAATTATATCAGTGATTTAGCTTTTATAAAGTTAATCTCATAAAAATCTAATAATATATATAATAATTTTTTGAAGTTATTAACTAAATGTCATAATGAATTTTCATTAAATTTCTTTCAGTACATCTGATATTATATTTTATTTTGACTTATTTGATTGCTTAATATATACTCTATTTCTAATTTATTATCACTATTTATTTTGATTAAATATGATAGATTGATAATTTAATTAAATAAAGAGTTTTTAAATTTTTACGTAATTTGTTTAAGAATAAAATTAAATAAATTTTTATTATTTGTAAAGATTCAATTAATAGATATTGTTTACTTTTATCAGAATTTTAAAAAAATTAATATTCTGATCTACTAGTTTGCAATTTCATCAATTTATTATATATGATTTTAATATTAGATTAATAAAATCTTTTCATGAAAACACTGAGAGTGAATGAACTAAATGTCAAAAAAAGTATAAGAATCTCAATAACTAAGATTATAAAAAAGTAAAAATATAGACACTGTGAATACTATGAAGAGAAGAGAATAACAATAAATGAAATATATAATATAGAATTGAATAGTACTTAATCACTAAATCTTTTAAATAAAATATTAAGAATTCAGAATATTTATATATATAAATAAATAGTAATAAATTATATCTCTATTCTTTCATATAATGAGAAATTAATAATATAATGATTTAATTCTTCATAAAGTGCTGATTTTATTTTTCAGAAAGTGCTGATTCTAAAGAAATAATTTTTAAAAAGTGCTAATTTATAATAATTCTAAAGTGCTGAATCTTAAGATGATGCTGATTCTATAGAAGATATTGATTCTAAAATGCTTTAGTAGTAGTGTAAAAAGATGTTAATTCTTTAATAAAATCAATATCAGTATTAATACATTATGAAACTCTTAAATAAGCTAGCTATAACTATTAAGTGTGTAGATATACATGTCATAGATAGCTGAGATACTCATTAATGTCTTCTTATGCTACATAGAGGTTGAGCTTTATCATCTATTATCTAGCTGCTGAATTTTTCAAATTTATAATAAAAATTAAATACAGAAATTAGATATTAGTTTTTTTATTAAAAAAATCTTTATTATATATTTATACTGTAAATTTATAAAGAAAATAAGAAATTACTTCTTTAATTTATATTATCATTATATTCCCTTTTAAAGTTGCACAATAGTGTAAAAAAAATTTAACTATTTTTATCAATAAAATTAGATCTTTATTAATTCTATTTTCTTCATAAATTTATTATAAGTTGATTTTATCAGATTAATGATATTTTTATTATTTATCTATAATGTTGTATATATTTTTAACTTCTTTTTTATCTGATCTGCATCTTGCAACATGTCATTCAATTAAATAAACTTGTATATAATTTCAATAATAATTATATATTTAACTTTTATTGTTAATTTTGCAGTTAATATTTAATATTATAAATATCATAAAATTAAAAATTTATAAATTATAATGATGCAACCAGATATTGATTTATATTGAAAGTTGGCATTCACTCAATCTGAATTACAATAAGCAACTGACTGCAGATTTTCATCATCTTTTTCATTTTTGTAAACTATTGTCAAAGTTTTTATCTTTTTTAGATAATAAAAAATATAGTTGAAAGCTACTTAGCAGTTCTTATTTAGATATGAAATTAATTTTGATAGATAATTTATAATATACATTAAATTTGATTTTGTGCTTTATATAATATATTGAAATGATTCAAGTTTCTGATTATATCTCATAATTCTAAACTTACCTTTTAATTTAGTATTTATAATAAAGATAAATTTAAGCTGTATATCTATTGATATAGATATATTAGTAAAGTTAATTTTATTTATCTCAAAATTATCAAAAATCTTTTTAATATAGTAGATCTATAAGACTGTTAAATCATCATTTAATATATATTTAATTTTATTTTAAAATTGTACTTATCTTCTATAATATCTTTTATCTCAAATTTCTTCTATATTTTACTCAATACTTAATTAAAATTCATTCTCTTTGAGGTTTTTAACTTTGCAGTAATCAATATGTAGTGTTAGATGAATTTAATAAATAAAATAAAATAGAAATTCTTTATTATATTTTAAAATTCTAAATTTTAATAATATAAGATACTTTATTACTATAAAATAATATCAGATTTTAACAACTTTTTTCATGTTATACAAACTCTGTCTAAGAAGATCAGTCAGTTTCTCTCTTTTATGTTTAATATATACAGGCAATTATATATATATCATTTCATTTTGTGATAGTACATCATTCAAAAATACTAATATATAATTAATCAACTTTAATTTCTAACCTTTGATAGTTATTATAATAAATATAAAGTAACTTATAAAATCTGAAATGATTATAATATAGAGTTTAAAGTAATGAATACTCTGCTTTTGCAGATATTCTATAATTACTCAGTTGACTCTAAAATAAATTACTTTATTTCTATTATTTAACTTACTATTAAATACTTATTTACTTATTAAGATATTCATCTCAGGTATCTTTTTAATAATAATATATATATTTTTTATTCTTAAATATTTTAACTTTTTTTTTATTATTTTGAGTTAGTTATTTCAATCTAAACTCTTCATTATCTCTGTTAGACTATTCAAATAATCTATAAATATATTTAAAATAGAAATATTATCACTAATAGATATCTCAGATTTATTATTCTTAACTAGCTCTGTTTTACTGAGTAGAAAATTTAATTAATGATATTCTTCAAATTATCATTAATCAATATTTTTAAAATCTTCAGTTTATCTTTTACTAGTTATTCTAGAAGATAGTGATATCAGTCATTTAGAAAATTAATAACATTTAATTTTTTTTATAGTATAAAATTTTTTTTTTATTATCTCAATAGCTTTATTCATAGTATTTATAAATACAGATTATAAGATAAAATCTTTATTAAAAATAATATCTTTAGTAATTTTTAATTTATATTTTTTTGAGTTTTATATATAATATTAATACAATTTTTGATAACTTATCAATCATAACTTTTTATCATTTATCTATAAGTTTATTTATTATTTTTAGATTCTTATTATAAATTTTATACTCTCATTAATAAATTCAATAAACCGATAACTGACCTTCTGTTCAGACTTCAAAAGATATTATTGAACTATTATTTTTGTAGTTAAAAATATTTATTTATGTGAAGAATATATTTATTAATATTAAAGCTATTTATATTACTTAATTTCAAAGTTCTCTGACAAGTTCACTATTAAATAATAGACTTTTTATCTTATTCAGTAGTAATCAGTTCACATAATTTATAGTCATTTAATTGAGATGTATCAGAAGTGATTAATTCATATACTATTTCTCTTTTTGTGTAAAATATATTAAAATTATTACTTTTAAACTTATTATAAGGGGTTGAACCTCTAGATTTGCTCTGGCTGGCTGACTCAGCCTAGTCATTGTTTGCATGTGCGCACATGATCACATTACACGAGCTTGCTTAAGCTTGAGTTCTCATCTTATTCTTTTCTTCCCTTTCTCAAGCAATTCGTCCTTGTTATATAGGAGGACTAGCCTCTAGTTCTTAGAAGCTTAACCCTTTACATTATGAATTGCTTCACTCCTTTCATTGGTAGGCTACTGAGAGTCTTAATTCTGTATCATGAAGCTCAGCAAATGTGCTGACATATGATAGATTATTGAGAGCCTTAAATTCTGCATCATGAAGTTCAGTAATAGCACTGATATATGAATAGACTGAGTTAGCAATCATGCTAACAAATGAATGAGCAATATTGAAAACATCTAGCTGAACAAGATAAAGTGACAGACTTGTACAACAAATATATAAATGAATCAACATTAAGCAATGAGCAAGAATGTCCTCAGCAGCTTTAAACAACAATAAATGATCTTTCTTCAACAGCAGAAACAGATTCAGTGTGAGAACAGAAATTTAATAGCAGCTCAGCAAGCTGAAATAGCTAATCTACAATAAGCTTTGAATACTCTGACATTAACTCTCTCTCAATTGAATCTGCAATCACTCATTGCAGTTAGAAGACCAAAGATCAAGCTACTGAACTGTGAGAAGTATGATGATTCTAATCTGAAGCACTACTCTCAGTGAGAGCTAAAGCTTCAATCAAAACTTAAGATCAATGGAAAAGCTTTAGATAATAATGAAGAATGTGCTTGATATGTGTATTTGAGACTGAAAGAAATGACAGCAGCTCAAGTTTACCTCTGAGTTGAGAATAATAAGAACAAGATCAACTTCACAGTAGAGAGCTTACTGAAGTAGACACACATGCTCTTTAGTGATTCTGCACAACAGAAAAAGGCTATGCAAAAGCTCAACAATTTATGACAGAGTAGAAGAGCTCTCTTTGACTTTCTACCTGAATTTAATCATCTACTGCTGGAAGCTGGTGATCACAGATGAGATGATCATATTAAAAAGAGGTATTTAAAATCTGCTCTAAGCATGAAGTTGAGGGAAAGTATGATGAGTGTAAAGGAACTGTCTCTCTATGAGAATTACTGCAAGAAGCTTAGATTAGTTGATCATCAACTCTCTGAGCTTAAGACTTTAAGACAGTGATCTAAACATTGCAAGAACAGATCTTCTTCAGATTATATGATGTCTAATTCACACTCTCTACTTTGTCATGCTGTTCTTTATCAATGAAACCAGTCTCAAGCTTTCACTGATGATTTGATGAATCTCTCTCCTGATGCTGTGATCTCAAGCACCCACCACATCAAATTGATAAATCAGACAGAGGTTAATTGATGAAGAGAGCAAGGCCTGTGCTTGAGATGCACAGTCAGAGATCATATGATTAAGAGCTGTCTGTTCAAATCTCCCAGACACTCTGCCACTCTCATGATAGCTAAAGTGATCTCTGAGCTGGTACTGAATGATGATGATATGAATATGAGTGAGGATTTGAGAAAAGAGTAGCTTCAATCAAAAGACACTAGAAAAAGTGAAATAAGAAGCTTATGAGAAAGCAATAGAAAAGATTTAAATCTAAGATAATATTCAAACCCTTCACTGTTGATGCTCTAGTAGATAATGTCTTTTTGACTAGAGCAATGATAGACAGTGAATGTAATGTCTATGATCTTATTTTTCAATTCTATGTTAGCAAGCATAAGCTCCTGTGCATTGAAATTCCCTCTGTTAAAATGACTGACTTTGAAGACTCTATGAGACTCTCCACAAGCATAGTGACTAGCATTTGAATTGATATAGGTAGTCATGTAACTGAACAGGCCTTTCTCTATATGATGAATATATTATATGGTCATGATATGTATCTAGGTGACCTCTGGCTGGCCCAGCAAAAGGTGACCATGATCCCTCATTGAAGAATTGTGAGATTTGAAGAGAGTGACATAGAGATAGAGTCTAGTTCAAATACACAAGCTGATGTGATTCCCATCTCTGCTGTAAGCTTCTCTAGGCTTGTGAGCACTTGAGAGAAGTGAAACATCAAGATCTTCACTGTCAGTTTGACTGACATTCAAAAGACTCTAGAAGTGAAATCAAAGATTGACTCTAGAGAAAAGCTGTCTCAACATTATCATGAGTTTTTGAATATATTTGATAAGGAAGCTGCTGATACTCTACCTCCACTATGTGACTCAGATAGAGATCATGAAATTGAACTGATTAAAAAGACTGATAATAGCATAGAATAACCCCTTTGAGGCTCATTATATAATATGTCTCAAGAGAAACTACTGACTTTGTGAAAGACTCTTACAGATTATCTAGATAAAAGTTTTATTAGAGTGAGTAACTCCTCTGCAGCTGCTCTTATACTATTTGTAAAGAAGTCTGAAGATGAACTAAGATTCTATGTGAACTATCAAGCTCTTAACAAAATCACCTGAAAGAATTGATATTCTTTATCATTAATCAGTGAAACTCTACAGTGAATTGAACAGGCTAAATGATTCACTAAGCTGAACATTATTGCAGCTTTTCACAAGATTTGAATCATGAAAGATGATGAGTGAATGACAGCCTTTAGAACCAGATACAGGCTATTTGAGTAACTGATTACACTCTTTGATTTGGCCAATGCTCTGAGCATGTTTTAAAAATATATCAACTGAGCATTATATGGATATCTAGATGAATTCTGCTAAGTCTATTTAGATGACATCTTGATATTTTCCTCAAGAAGCTTACAGGAGTATCATGAGCATGTACAAAAGATGCTTATGCATCTACAGAAAGCTGGCCTGCAGGCAGACATTAGAAAAAGTGAGTTTAAGATGAACAGTACAAAATATCTTAAATTCATTATTGAAGTGAGCAAGGGTATATGAATGAATCTGGAGAAGATTAAAGCTGTTTTGAAATGAATGACATCTACTACTCTTAAAGATATACAAGGATTTTTAGGCTTTGTCAATTTCTATAGACAATTTATCAGGGATTTCTTGAAGATCACAATCCTACTGTCAATTCTTATATGCAAGAATGTTTCTTTTTTGTGAATGAGTAAGACTGAAAAAGCTTTTAAGCATCTAAAATCAATGTTTATCTCTGCTCTGATCCTGCTTCAATTCAACTCTGACTGTGAGACTATACTGAAAACAGACTTCTCAGATTACATCTCAGAAGGAGTGCTGCTACAATACAATAAGCAGAGCATTCTACACTCATGTGTCTTCTTCTCTTGCAAGCATTCACCTGCAGAATGCAACTATGAGATTTATGATAAGAAGTTATTAGTGATAATTGAGTGTTTAAAGAAATAGAACACTGAGCTACAAAGTGTAAAGGAATTCAAGATTCTCACAGATCATAAAAATCTAGAATACTTCATGACTACACACAGACTAAATGAAAGACAGCTACATTGAATGAATATTTTCTATTGATTCAACTTCAGAATTGATTACCAGTCAGAGAAGTTGAATGCTGAATCAGATGCTCTATTATGAAGAGAGCAGAACATGTCACAGAATGCTGATGATGAAAGAATCAAGCAGAGACAAGCTTAACTACTTAAATTTAACATACTGACATCTGAAATAAAATCAATAGTGACTGCTGTCAGTGTGAAATCTGAGATGTCTCTTTAAGCTCAGTGAAATAAGGCTCACAAAAATGACAAGATTCTGCAGTATCTGAAGCAAACTCTTCATGAGAGAAGATTCAAATTTTCTTCTGAACTCAGTATTAAGATCTTCATCTCTGAGTGCTCTTTAAATGAGAACAGAGAGCTTCTCTTTTGAAATTGTAAGTGAGTGCCATACTTCAAACCTCTTCAAATCAGATTAGTGTATGAGACTTATGATTCATCTCTTACTGGCCATTCTGGGTGAGAGGAAATAGCAGGAGTTCTAAGATGTAAGTTCTACTGATCAGACTATATCATCAATGTGAGAAGAATGATCAGAAACTATTATCTTTGCAGATCAAACATTGCATGAAGAGATCAACATCAGAAACTGCTTAAGTCTCTCCTCATTTCTGAACACATGTGACAAAAGCTTTTCATGAACTTTATTGTGAACTTATCAAGCTTTAAAGAATACATGAACATCATGATTATAACAGACAGATTGATCAAGAGAATTATATTAAAAGCAGTTAAAAAAACTAATACAGAGACAGTAGCTAGAGTGTTTCTTTGCAACATTATCTCTTAACATAACATCTTTAAGATGATAGTGTCAGATTAAGGGTCAGCTTTCACAAGCATGTTTTGAACTCAGGTGTGTGAGAAATTAGATATTAAGAGATGACTCTCTACAGTCTATTACTCAGAGACTGATAGAGCTACAGAGTGAATGAATCAGACTCTGAAAATCTATCTATGTAAGTACATTAGCTTTCAACAGGATGACTGATGTGAATGACTCTCTCTAGCAGAGCTGATCATCAATAATAGAGATGCTGCCTCAATGAGTGTGAGCTTATTCTTTTTAACACATCTTTTTCACATCTCCTTCATTGATATAGCTGATGCATCTATTATTAAAATATCACATAATCTCATTGAGTTTGCAGATGATTATATGAGAAAGGTTTGTGAAGTGTTAGAGTGAGCTCAAGTAAAAATGACAGATGCTCAGCAATCTCAAGAGAAATATGTGAATAGATGAAGAGACCTGGCTTCAAGCTTTCAATCTGAAGATAAAGTCTGATTAAGCTTAGAGAACATGAGAACTAATCATTTGTGCAAGAAGCTGAACATAAAATACAATCAATATACTGTGCTAGAAAAGATAGAATTTCATGCTTACTGACTAAATGTTTCATCTAACATTCACAATGTCATTAATGTAAAGTTTCTTCATACTGCAGTAACAGATTCCCTGCCTAGTCAGAGGCAAACTGACTGACAGTCACTCACTATAAAGACCTCAGAAGAATCTGAGTTTGAGATTGAGAAAATTCAGAGTGAACAAATCTACTGAAGAAAAAAGCAATACCTCATTAAATGAGTAGGTTGGGCTGAGTCTACATGGAATGATATAAGTCTTCTATAAGAAGTGAAGGTCTTGAACACTTAGAAGGCCTCTCAGCAGGCAAAATTAGATGTAAAGAGAGCTTTAAATAGTTGTAAAGACCCACAATAAAGAGAGAGAAGAAGAGTATTATAAGAGATTGAACTTCTAGATTTTCTCTGACTGACTGACTCAGTCTAGTCATCATTTGCATATGTGCACATGATCACAGTACATGAGCTTGCTTAAGCTTGAGTTCTCATCTCATTCTTTTCTTCCCTTTCTCAAGCAATTTGTCCTTGTTATATAGGAGGACTAGTCTCTAGTTCTTAGAAGCTTAATTCTTTACACTTATCTCTATCATTTCAGTATAGAATTACTATAGATCATTGAGATATTATCTCAATTATATTACTGAAGTTTATAAGAATTGATATAATCTTTATCTTTATAATAATTATAATAATTTATATTCAATATCTGATATCTTCTTCAGTAGATAGATTATCTTTATTATATAATATTTTACTTTTATATATAAGATTTACAAAAAATCTCATTATTGATTTGATAGCTTTAATCATTAAAATAAAAAATATATAGATTATTTTTACTTATATACATATTTTATAAAATGATAAGGTACTTTAATCTCTTATTTATATTTCTAATTTAAAATTTACAGTTATTTTTAATATATTTACTGAGTTTAAATAACTTAGCTTTTGATATTATTATATTATCATGTATTTTAAAATTATGATATTGCTTTTAAATAGCTTTAGTACAGAATTACTATTTGATTATAAGATGTATAAAGATTCAAAATTATTATTTAATATTATAAAATAAATTAAATTTCTTAATACTGATAATTTTTTCATTATATAGATATTTTTTTTCATTTATATATATTATAAAATTTATTATTTTATTAGAAAGATATTATTAAAAATAAATTACTATTATTATATATTAATTATTTAAAAGTATAATCTTTGTATATAAGCTTATTGAAGCACACTAAATTGATCTTTAGTTTTAGAATATGATAGATATTATTTAGTTAAATATTTAATTTCTTAGTTAAAATATATATTCTTTCTATAGCTACTACTAACACTGTAGATTTATTTATCATCTTTAATATAGTATATATTTTATAAAATATAATTTTAATAATATTTTTCAAAGATATAATATAAATTTTTAATTTAAAATCTAAAACTTAGATATTCTTTAATATTTTATTACTAAAATATATTATTTCTTTGATATAAAATACTTACTTTATAATATCATAAATAAAAATAATATTGTCAATATTTTTATTTTTATATTTATAATTATTTTTTTTTTTTTTTTACAGTTTACAGAGTATTTTTTTTTAAATATTTTATTTAGTAATTAGTTTTTATATATTTTATTTTCTAACAGTAATAGTATTTTTTTTTATATTATTATTATTCTATTTAAATTTTTTTATTTTTATCTTTATTTTTAATTTTAAAATTTTTATTCTTACTTTTAGAATTTTTTATATTTATTGTAATAGTGTTAAATTAAATAATTGATAAATAAAATAGAATATTTTGATATAATCTTATAAAATATATTTTAATATTATAAGTATTAATATTTTTTTCAAATTATAAATTATTTTGAAAAGTTTTCTTCTATAAATATTTATAAAATATATACAGATAATTGATAATTTAAAAATATTATAAAATAAGATTTTACTATAAATAAGATTATAAATTATATATAATTATAAAAATATATATTTCTTTTAATTTAAAAGTATTATATATTTATACTGATATAATTTTCAGAAGTAAATTACTTTTTTAAAAAAATATCATTAGTTTTAGACTATTTAATAGTCAATAGAATTTTTTTTTATATTAAATAATTTATAAAATTAGTTAAATTTTTTATTATAATAGTAGTTTTATTTTTTCTTTATAGATAATTTATAAAATTTTTATTTATTTCATTACTACTAGTACTGATAATAAGTATCTTTTAACTATTTTTAATTGTTTAAATTTTTAATTAAGTTTTATAATATTTAGTTTTATCAAAATTTCTTTACTAACTTCTAATATTTAATTACTAGAGTTATTTTTATTTTATAATATTTTATCAATCTAATCTTTATATATAATATTAAACTTATTTATTTTTCTTAAAATTATTTTATTTATATTAAACACTTTAAAAGTACTTCTTTAAATTATAATAAATATAAATATTAAATTTATAAGCTTTAAAGTTCTATTCTCTCAAATTCTATTCTTAAATTCTTAATTTTATCTTTTTTTAAATATGTATTTTTTTGATAAATCTGATATTTTATCAAAATATATATTAATTATTAATAACATTTAATTTTAAATTTATAAGCTTATAACATAACTATAACTTCTTTTTAAATATTTTTATTATTAATAATAGAAGATTTTTAATTCAAAAAACTTATAATCTCTAAAAGAACTAATATTAATATTATTGCATTATGGAACTCTTAAGCGAGCTATATAAAACTACTAAGTATATAGATATATATAATATATGTAATTGAGATATTCACTAATATAGTTAATTATTTATCAAATTATATCATTGACTGAATTACTTTTATTATTCTATTTAATATAATTTTAAATTAAGTAATATTCATAAAAAATTATATATAAAATTTATATAGAATAGATATTTAAATCTGATAATACTGTAAAATATTATATTCTGATGTATTATATTTACTGCAAATTGAAGATGTTTACTTCTTAATTTCTAAGTTCAAATTTTCAACTCTTTTCTCTATATATTAATCAGACTTCTGAAATATAGTAGTTCTAGTTAATATATTTTAAACTGTAAGAATTTCTCTCTTATTTATATAAAAATATAATTTCTCTCTTCTTTACTTTTATTTGATATTAGTAGCTTTTAACTCTATATTTTTTTTTTTACTAATATAGCAGTACTATATATGATTAACTCATATTTTTTCACTAGTTGATTAAGAGTTTAATTAATAAAACTAGAAAGAATCTTTATTCAACATTTAGTAATATTGTTTTATAACTTTAACTAAATTATATTATAAAAAGTTTTATAGATTCAGAATAACTAAAATTTATATATTAATTTAGAGAAAAAAAAGTATGAAATTAAGTATAAAATTGAGTAATAATCTTATTTGAATTATATGATACTAGATCTGTAACTTTGAATTCATTTCATATAGTAGTGTTCTTTATAAACTTTTGCCTAATTACTGTATAACTAATCAAAAATTTTTTCTTATTAATATAATTAATTTCTAACCTTATGTTTTACTTTATCTTCTTATTATATACTTTCGTCAATGATGAAAAACAGCTTATATCTAGTAACTGCAGTAGATGAAAGAAGTGAAAAAATATATATAATACTACAATATCATGATTCAAACAGAACTTGTTAAATTTAACTGTGATATAACTATTACATTTATTCAGAATTAGTAGTTTTTTTTTATCAATTATATAAATATTAATAAATTTATTGAATATTTTTTATAGTTATATTAAATCAAATTTATCTATGATTTAATTATTTTCACTAATAGCAATTATTCAATTTTTAAATAGTTGCTCATATTATGAGAATTGATTATACTTATCTTTGAATATAATTATAATAGATATAGCTTAGTTTGTAGCATTGACTGCTTCAATTACAATTGCTCATTTAATATTTTCTAACTGTATAAGTGTAAAGGGTTAAGCTCTAAGAACTAGAGGCTAGTCCTCCTATATAACAAGGATGAATTGCTTGAGAAAGGGAAGAAAAGAATGAGATGAGAACTCAAGCTTAAGCAAGCTCATATAGCATGATCATATGTGCATATGTAAATGATGACTAGGCTGAGTCAGTCAGTCAGAGCAAATCTAGAGATTCAACCCCTTATAATAAGAGATGATTTGTTATTTTATTCAGCTTTAGTGATCACTCTGACTGTTGAGATAACTCTCATTATAAAGTTAATTTTATCAAAGTTGTAAATATTCTATAATTCAATTTTATATTTTTTTATTATATAATTTATTAATGGAAATCATTTATATACAATCTTTGAATCTTCATACTAAGCTAATTGATAGTTGTATTTATATGAGAACTTTGTCTTTAATTCAGAATACTGTTGTATAAATCTATTGACTCAATATTCTTTTACAATAGTAGAAGTACTAAATTCATACTTTTTAAATAGTAGATTAATCATTTCTCATATAGTCATGATTTAAGAAAGTTGTTCTCTCTTATTCATAAAGATTATTTATTAAACTAGAGATTTTTCTTTTATAGAGATCAGTTTTTGATTTTTTAATTGAGTATTTATAGTGTGATTTGACTATATAGTTTATATATTAAAAAGAATAGAGAATATTATATAACTTAGAAACAGCTTTAATAGTTGTAATTTACTAAGTTTTATAAGCTTTAATGACTAATAAAAGCCTGGCTTCCTGATTAGAAGTCTTTTTAATGAGGGTGGTTGACATTCTGAATTTTTTAATAGAGTATGAATGATTTAAATGAAAGTGATCTGG
>NW_015441004.1:41517-58823 GCF_000150705.2 Paracoccidioides lutzii
GTGATGTACGCGTATATCAGTTAGCTGGCCAGTCTTCCCACCAATGCCATTTCAAGAAGCGGCGCAGAAAAATAGCTAAAATACATTTTATCCATTCGAATGTCACGCAAAGCATTTTCCTCCATTTGCATTTTGTAACGGGGCCAAGGAGTAAAGTATAATAGCCTATTATCCCGTACCAGTGTGACTTTCGGAAGAATGGCGTCTCAACTTCTTCCTCTAGGTGAGGCTCGACTTAACTTGATTTGGTTCACTGATGAACTCTTATGGTTTTTGTATGCTAAACACTATAATTTTTAGAGTTGATTGATAAATGTGTGGGTTCAAAAATCTGGGTTGTCATGAAAGGGGATAAAGGTATGTATACGCGTGGAGTTGCTTCTTTATGATATTGATACTCATTGACGGAGTACACGAATTTGATCTCTTTTCCCCGACTT
The DNA here is from genome assembly GCF_000150705.2 of Paracoccidioides lutzii. Classification (NCBI taxonomy): domain Eukaryota; kingdom Fungi; phylum Ascomycota; class Eurotiomycetes; order Onygenales; family Ajellomycetaceae; genus Paracoccidioides; species Paracoccidioides lutzii. The sequence goes on from NW_015441004.1 coordinate 41,958, forward strand.
CCCGGATGTCCGTGTATAATGCAAAAGTTCAATCTAACATTAAATATAGAATTCTCAGGCACCCTGCTCGGTTTTGATGACTACGTCAGTATGTTGAGCCCCCTGCTCCTCTGCCCCCGATAGAATGGTAGTAGGTCCTGGGAGCTATTGACTGACATATATCCTAGATATGGTTCTCGAAGATGTAACTGAATTGTACGTTTTCTTACTACAAAGTTTCGTTTTTACGTGCATTCAAACGTCCACTTGATTCATGTATGAAACGAGTTATTCTGACAACTTTTATAGTGACTACACCGGCGCTCAGACCAAACTACCGAAGATTCTCCTGAACGGAAATAATGTCTGCATGGTAAGCGCGGCATCTGCTACAACCTTCTATGGGTCGAATGCCTTCATTGATCCTTCTGCCATTTCTTTTTTCTTTTTTTCTTTTTTACTTTTTTTTCACTGCGCTTTGAATTTACCGTTGACAGAAAAAGTAGTTGATCCCGGGTGGTGAAGGGCCCTCTGCTGCTGGCTCATAGCAACATCACTGAGTGTGGACCTAATTATTTCCGCAATCGCCAAATCCAGTTTGCATACCTGATTCATGGCAGGAAGCTGAATGAATATATTGGATCAACGAGATTTGATAATTACTGGAACCTTTGTTGTTGTGTTTGTTTTCTTCCAAGCCAGGAAGCCGCAGGGATCAGTCGGCCGCACGACGAATCTGCCCGCTCAGCTTAATAACTCAGAGTTTGTAGTATGATTTGGCTCTTCTTCTGTTTTATCAACTTGATTTTACTGGTGTTTGTGAAATGGACGATTGAAGATCATGCGAAATGGTGTAAGCGGAACGGATATGATATTCCAACCCTTCTGGGAACTTCAAAGAATGTTAAATAAAATTATTGAGACTATTCATTATATGAATCGGCGGGAAGTGCGCAAATTACCACCATGCGACTCATACAAAATCTAAGAAGAATAAAGGGATTTAAGGTCTCATTAAAATATACAACTCAAAACTTTTCAGGACGCCGAGCACCTGTCAGACGTAGATAAGAAAATAGATGAAAGACAACAGCAGAGATAGTCTTAGCTGAAAATCAACCTCCTTCACTTGAAATAGAGAGCGAACTAGCTTTGTTTGATTACTGTGGGGATCTCTATTATGACAGAGTGGCAAGCTTGATTGATTGCAGAGATTGCACACTACAAGAACGACTATATATGGTGGAAAGCAGGTCACGTGATGGAAGTGTTTGACGCCCTCACAGGAGAACTCAATTCTATATACAATAATAAGCCTATTGCCAAGTACAGATACAAAATCAACTGAAAAAACAAGACTGTGAAAAAATCAGTTAAAATGAAGATATTGAAAAAAGAAATGCATTTCTCCTTTCAAATTTGCAATCTTCTTTCATTGTAAGAATTTAATAACTTTTAATGATATAATAAGATTATTTATCACAGTATTTATAAATTATATATATTATGAAATAATCTTAATCTTGTGAATAAAATCTCAAAAAAAAATAAATAAATAAAAATAAATCATTATATTCTTAATATTATATGATATATCTTCATTAAAGAAAAATTATATTATAGACTTGTTATCACTATGAATAATAAATATAAAAATATTAATTAAATTTAAAACAACTTTATCAGTAGTATTTAGTTCATTAAGCTGAGAGAATAGAAATTCAATATTAGCAAGAAGCTTTTAGAGATTAACTAACTTATAAACAGTCTCAGAAGATGAGATATTTAGTTTCTGTAGAGAATTTAAAAATATTTATCTATTTATAACTTTTTCAAATGATAAAATTATTAATAATATAAAAAATATAATCAATAATAAAATAAAAATTAGAATTTTTAACTATTTAATCAATATTAGTATAGATTATAAATTCTATATTAAGTATTTATAATAAATAATATTAATATCTAATATACTTACTCTGATCTATTAGTTCATTTTAATTATTTGATTCACTTTCATTTGATAGCTCATTTTACTTATTTAATCAATATATAAAAAAAAAATCAATAAATTTAAACTCGGAATTTAAAAAATAAAAACTTTCAATTTATAGTAAATATAATATATTTAAATATTAAATAATATAAATAAATATAAGTATTTAATATATATAATTTTTATATATAATTTTTTATAGTTATTATTTAATTTAAAATTATATCAAATAGAATATAAAGAGTAATTTAGTAAATTATTGATTATATTAATAATTAATTGAATTATTTTATTAAGTAGTTTAATAGATTATATATATTTAAATTTAATATCATATAATACACTATAATTAAAAGAATTAAAATTCAAATTCAAATAATTATAATAATTAAATTGTTATACAAATATAACAAATAAATATACAAGTCAAGAGTAGATGTAAATAAAAAAAACTCTAATAGCTGATCAATAAAAGATAATTAAAAACACATTAATAAATAAAATATCAAAAAGATATATTCTAATAGATAAAGAGTTTCAAAGTGGCTCATCAATAATTACAAAACCCTTCAATTGGGAGGTGGGTTTAAAGATTAGATGACTGTTATGGAATTGTGCTCGTCCTTATTTCAGTATAAACCACTGGTGATTGGGCCTTTTTGCCAGGTAGTCTAACAAGTTCTACTCAAATGACTCAATGGTGTTTCATATCACATGGGTACGTGGCTCAGGTGAAATACGTTACAGGGAATGCAGCACAGTCAAGGTTCATTGCAAGGCCATCTTTTTATATTCGATTCCCGAAGAATCGGCTGAACAGTTTGAAGGTCAGTGTCTCATTTTAGGGTTAACTAGAGGAGGTTTTCAGGCGAATTCCTAGACTAACTAGCATTAAGAATAAGGTTCGGCAAGCTTCTCTAAATCCTCCAAAGTGAACGCTAGAACGATCGAGATATTGTGGGGACATGATGACGTCATATATGGGGTCTGTAAGTTGCTCAATGTTGTTGTGGTTTTTATTGTTATTCATGGAGATACAACATAGCTGATATCACCAGTAAAAAAACTTTTCTGGTATTACCGTGTCGCAGACTCGCGTTTCCCGCAAACTAGGTCTGAGCCTTGTGATTCCTCACATGAACGCAACGGGTCACCGAAAGCAAAGAGTGCATATAGATCTTAGACCTCTGCTGTGATTGAAAGGCTGTACTGCTTTTCTTCTTTGCGTGGATGGAATTCCGAAGTGATGGGGATACCTCCTGTACACTGGGAATCTCAGCAAGTTTGAGTATCTCTAAATGTATCATACCTCATGATAATTTTGTTCTGGTAAAACCTGTTCAAGACTTTGTTTTATTAATCTGCCCTGGATGATGGCATTATGCCGTAGATACTGCGACGTGCCGCTGTGAAAGCTGCTGACTTGAATACATTCTGTGACATGTTAAAACTTGCTTTTGGGCCAACGAATCCTAAGCCATGTACATTTTCTTTTGGGAATGCCATCCAGACTCGATGCGCACACTTTCCGATACAAGTCCTGGATCCAGCTGTTTTGTGGCCCCTTGATCGAAAGAAGCTGGGGAACTTGGACTCCATTGTACTCTTCGCCTTTCGATACAGCCTTGCTATGAATAGACGTCATATATCATTCCATATTAGCTTTAGTTGTTTCTACCCCTCCAGCACCCAGCTTGGCCCAACTGAGACAACAACCATTGGGACAATGGGTTTGCCTTTGAACCTAACAGCCAGGATACAGCATGTGGAGTTGGGTGTTAGAAGGCGGGGAGAGGAATTGAAATGGATATAAAGGGAGTCAGAATCTTCTCCTTTATCTTCTTCTTTTGTTTCCCTCCACTACCGCTCAGTCATTCATATTCTACGCAAAGTGCATAGTTCTTCTAGTACTACATGCTAATACCTCAAAAAGTTCTACAAACCAACCGCAAAAATGCTAAACATCAAAGTCATCTCCACCATGCTGCTCATTACCACCTCCTCTCTCCTCGCTACTGCCCATCCAGCAGCAGATTTCAGTGATGGCTATTCCCCAAAGGAGCATTATCCCAACGCCCTTGTCTGCCCTACTTGCAATCCTGTTTCGGGCAAAAACTTCTGTGATATAACTACGTCCTGTATCAACATGGGTTACAGTTTCCACTGCGCCTGCCGTGCCGGCTATAAAGCGACCAAGTACGACGACCCCTACGGCAAGAAACAGTTCCGTCTCCCATTCAAGCACTACGAGTTCCTCGTTTTCACTCCCGAGAAGACAGAGTGTAATACCCTTTGCAACGATCCTACTGCATCCGCCGATAAGCTTTGCAGTGAGGTGCCGCTTTTGGACTGCAAGTTGTAAGGATGCATTTTGTGGATGAAGGAGAGATAGGATAATGTGGCGGTGGAGAAGGGGAGGTCTTGAGCATATTTGGGGTTTTGGATAGACTGTTGTTTAGAGAGGAAGGGAAGTTCAAATTTTGGCGACAACCAAGACAACGTTTATGTGTGGACGGGAGGGAGCGTGGGATGCGAACTTTTATGAAGTTCAAGTCAACCGTGTTATGGATAATGATATATATTGATCAAGTTGGGTGAGATTTATGGGCAATCATTCCTTTGTTTTTGGCTCAAAACCGCTTAATATACTAGTTAGTTGACACTATCAATCAACCCCTTATTGTCATTCTCTGTAGAGCTATGTTACTAAACCGTTATTTATATGCGTAGCCCTTTTGGATACCATTATCATGTCTTTCTGAGGGAAAAATAATGATATAAATGACAAATTATTGGCTCGATTCAGCTCTATGTGGTATTCCGTGTTCAGTTGGCACCACACATACAACCCCAAGATACATCTCCTGAGTTCAAAACAAAGTCAACGGTCCATAGTTTTAAAACTACTCTAAGGAGGGGAAAAAAGTGGGAAAAGAGAAAAAAAAGAAGGAAAGAAGACACCAAAGGGTTAAGTATTCGAGAGAAGCCAGCTACAGCTTCGCTTTAAGCCGTTCAACAGTATCCTCCTTCCGCGCCCGATCCTTCAACACCCGTCTCAGAATCTTCCCACTGGCACTCTTCGGGATTTCATGAACGAACCTCACCCCTCCTCGAAGCCGTTTGTGTGGCGCAACCTTCCCGGCAAGCCACTGCACAATCTGCTCTGCGTCTGCGGCAGTCCCGTCCTCTACCTTCTTACCGCTTAACACAACGAAGGCGCGGGGTACCTCAGAGCCATGTACCTCGCTCTCAACACCTATGACAGCAACGTTAGCAATCAACTCGTTCTCGACTAGGACACCCTCAAGCTCAGCGGGTGCCACCTGGAAACCCTTGTACTTAATACGCTCCTTGACGCGATCAGTGATGTACAGGTTTCCATGCTCATCCTGATGCCCGACATCGCCAGTGCGGAACCAGCCATCCTGAGAAAGACATGCTGCAGTTGCCTCTGGGTTATTGAGGTAACCAAGGAATACGTTGGGGCCGCGCACATAGATCTCCCCAGTTCGGCCGACGTGGAGTTCAACAGGTTCACTTCCGTCGTCGGGGGAGGTCATATACTTGATTTCCTGGTTGGCAGCAGAAGGCCGACGGAACCAATGAATTTATTCCAATCCCCCCACGCTTGCGTATGTGTTGTCGGGCTTGTTTCGCTGAGGCCGTAGCCCTGTTTGACGCCAGTCTTAATGCGGGCATACACAGCGTTGACGAGCTCGCGACTGAGCGGCGTGGCTCCGGAATTCATCAAGCGCAAGGAAGGCAGGTCATACTCTTCAACTATAGAGTGTTTGGAAAGGAGGACTGCAACAGGAGGAACAATATAGGAGAAGGTAATGCCAAAGTTTTGGACGTGGGCACACCATTTTTTGATATCGGATTTAGACATGACAACCAGCTGGATACCGGTGTACATGGATTTATGGACGAGGCAGCTAAGGCCTAAATTCTGTGGTTAGTATATGTTCTCTTATGAGGTTATATTTGGTATAAATGAATGGCTACACACCATATATGTGGAAGAATGGCAAAAACGCCAATACTTTGTCGCCATTCCTATCCTTTCCGCCAGCGCAACTTAAATGGTGTTCTTCTCCCGCAGTAATCTGTATAATATTTGAAACAATATTTCTGTGCGAGAGCATAACCCCTTTCGGTATGCCTGTCGTTCCCGAGCTGAAGGAAAAACGCCAGATCCTTCGCTGGATCGACGCGCGTTTTGCGATACCTCGTTGCGCGGGAAATATTCTGTATAGAAGTGAAATGCTTAAACTTGGCAGTTGAATCCCTCCTATCGCCGAGCAGGACAATACGGTCATCGAGGATGCCGGCTAACTTCGCAGCAGCGATAGCAGTTGGCAGGAGGTTTCACTGGGTAACAAGCACTCTGGCTTTTGTCCCCTTAAGCTGGAGAGACAATTCCTCCGCGGTATATGTTAGGTTTACGAGGGTGACGGCTCCACCGGGCCAATGAGTTCCCCAAATCACCGGGGGGATGTCAATGTCGTTTGGGGAAAGAAGGGCCAAGACGTCACCCTTTTGCCAATTCCAAGTAGCTTTCAGGCCTTTCCCGAAATCAAGGGCAATGCTTTTGACTTGGAAAGGGAATAAGTGTAGGAGCGGAGAGTGTCGGCATCTTGGAATATCACTGCAAAGATGTTGTTAGAAAACACTGGCGGTCAGACAGGCGAACAGCCCAGCGACAGAAGGGGTATGCATACACTAACTAACCTTTATCGTCAGCGAAAAGCCTTTTCTTTTTTTCAAACAACAAAGACCATAGATCCACATTTGGTATATCTACCGGTGGATAGGGTGACTGGGCCTGCATGATGGTAGGCTAACACGACACTGACAATAGTAAAGTACTAGAAAACAACGTCTACATTCGGGATACTCCTAAACAAGGCTCAGAAAGAATGAATAAAAAATGAGTTTTGAATAGGTGTAAAGGTTAGGAAAGAAATATGGCATTGGAGATGGGGGAAGCGAAGGAGAAATTGGGTCGTAAAAGCCGAACGGCAGTTGCTGGACACCTTGGAACCCGTGGACATTGTGGGGATGCAATCGTACTATGAAGCAAGTCATGCTGGGGCGGCAAAATAATTGGCCTATCCCGAGATCTTAGGCCGATAAAGCCGTCGTCCCTTGGCCGGATATTAGATGAAAAAAATCCTCTCTACCGCTGTGAAGGTAGACAATTGTCTGCGAATTTTGTGAAAATGAATATCTATATATAAAGATGTTCCAACATGGAGTTCGAAAAGGAGTCCTTCGACAAACGAAGCGAATAGTTGCTTGGACGTGGAAAAATATGCTGTTTGACGATAACTACATGTCCACAGCATTTAACTACGGAGAAACTAGACTTTTTTAAGCCAATAGTATCCACACATGAAAAGGACAGGAACAGCGACAATAAATAATACAAGTTCAAACCCTGCTGCACCAGGATATCAGCGTTATCAAAGGGAACAGGGATATCTACCAGAAGTTACCTGGGTATCTGTGAGCACGCAATCCCTTATTTGCAAGCAGCCTGCTTCCATCAGGGGATATTAAACATCCAGCTTACTAACAGGGGAATAAGTGAGATGTTAGACAATTAACCGGGCCCTAGTGGTTGATTTCATAATCAACCTCCGGTCGGACCCTCGCATATGAGGGTCCACCACCTCAATGTGAACCACTGTAAAGGGTTAAGCTCTAAGAACTAGAGGCTAGTCCTCCTATATAACAAGGATGAATTGCTTGAGAAAGGGAAGAAAAGAATGAGATGAGAACTTGAGCTTAAGCAAGCTCACGTAGCATGATCACATGCACACATGCAAACAATGACTAGGCTGAGTCAGCCAGTCAGAGCAAATCTAGGGGTTCAATCTCTTATAATACTCCTCTTCTCCCTCTTTGTTGCAGGCCTTTACAACTATTTAAAGTCCTCTTTACACCTAATTTTGCCTGCTGAGAGACCTCTCAAGTGTTCAAGATCTTTGCTTCTTGTAGAAGACTCACATCATTCCATGTAGACTCAGCTCAATCTACTCATTTAATGAGATATTACTTTTTTCTACAGTAGGTTTATTCACTTTGAATTTTCTCAATCTCAAATTCAGATTCTTTCAGAGTCTCTATAGTGAGTGACTGCCAGTCAGTTTGCCTCTGACTAGGCAGAGAATTCATCATCATAGTATGTAGAAGCTTTACATTAAAGATATTATGAATGTCAGATGAAATATTCAATCAGTAAGCATGAGATTCTATCTTTTCTAGCACAGTATATTGATTGTATTTCACATTTAGCTTCTTGCACAGATGATTAGTTCTCATGTTCTCTAAGCTCAATCAGATCTTATTTTCAGATTGAAAGCTTGAAGCTAAGTCTCTTTATCTATTCACATATTTCTATTGAGATTGCTGAGCATTTGTCATTTTTACTTAAGCTCACTTCAACACTTCACAGATCTTTTTCATATAATCATCTGCAAACTCAATGAGATTATGTGATATTTCAATGAGAGGTGCATCAGCTATATCAATGAAGAAGATGTGAAAAAGATGTATTAAAAAGAATGAGCTTACACTCATTGAGACAGCATCTCTATTATTGATGATCAGCTCTGCTAGAGAGAGTCATTCACATCAGTCATTCTGTTGAAAGCTAATATACTTACATAGATAGATTTTCAGAGTCTGATTCATTCACTCTGTAGCTTCATCAGTCTCTGAGTGATAGACTGTAGAGAGTCATCTCTTAATATCTAATTTCTCACACATCTGAGTTCAAAACATGCTTGTGAAAGCTGACCATTAATCTGACACTATCATATTAAAGATATCATGTTAAGAGATAATGTTGCAAAGAAACACTCTAGCTACTATCTCTGTATCAGTTTTCTTAACTGCTTTTAATATAATTCTCTTGATCAGTCTGTTCAATATAATCATGATGTTCATGTATTCTTTAAAGCTTGATAAGTTCACAATAAAGTTCATAAAAAGCTTCTGTCACATATGTTCAGAAATGAGGAGAGGCTTAAGCAGTTTCTGATGTTGATCTCTTCATGCAATGTTTGATCTGTAAAAATAACAGTTTCTGATCATTCTTCTCACATTGATGATATAGTCTGATCAGTAGAACTCACATCTTAGAACTTCTGCCATTTGCTCTCACTCAGAATGACCAGTAAAAGGTGAGTCATGAGTCTCATACACTAATCTGATTTGAAGAGGTTTGAAGTATGACACTCACTTACAATTTCAAAAGAGAAGCTCTCTGTTCTTATTTAAAGAGCACTCAGAGATGAAGATCTTAATACTGAGTTCAGAAGAAAATTTGAATCTTCTCTCATGAAGAGTTTGCTTCAGATGCTGCAGAATCTTGTCATTTTTGTGAGTCTCATTTCACTGAACTTGAAGAGACATCTCAGATTTCACACTGACAGCAGTCACTATTGATTTCATTTCAGATGTCAGTATGTTAAACTTAAGTAGTTGAGCTTGTCTCTGCTTGATTCTTTCATCATCAGCATTCTGTGACATGTTCTGCTCTCTTCATAATAGAGCATCTGATTCAGCATTCAACTTCTCTGACTGGTAATCAATTCTGAAGTTGAATCAATAGAAAATATTCATTCAATGTAGCTGTCTTTCATTTAGTCTGTGTGTAGTCATGAAGTATTCTAAATTCTTATGATCTGTGAGAATCTTGAATTTCTTTACACTTTGTAGCTCAGTGTTCTATTTCTTTAAACACTCAATTATCACTAATAACTTCTTATCATAAATCTCATAGTTGCATTCCATAGGTGAATGCTTGCAAGAGAAGAAGGCACATAAGTGTAGAATGCTCTGCTCATCATATTGTAGCAGCACTATTTCTGAGATGTAATCTGAGAAGTCTGTTTTCAGTATAGTCTCACAGTCAGAGTTGAATTAAAGCAGGATCAGAACAGAGATAAACATTGATTTTAGATGCTTAAAAGCTTTCTCAGCCTTGCTCATTTACAAAAAAGAAACATTCTTGCATATAAGAATTGACAGTGAGATTATGATCTTCAAGAAATCCTTGATAAATTGTCTATAGAAATTGGCAAAGTCTAAAAATCCTTGTACATCTTTAAGAGTAGTATATGTCATTCATTTCAAAATAGCTTTAACCTTCTTCAGATTCATTCCTATACCCTTACTCACTTCAATAATGAATTTAAGATATTTTGTGCTGTTCATCTTAAACTCACTCTTTCTAATGTCTGTCTGTAGGTCAGCTTTCTGTAGATGCATAAGCATCTTTTGTACATGCTCATGATACTCCTGTAAGCTTCTTGAGGAAAATATCAAGATGTCATCTAAATAGACTGAGCAGAAGTCATCCAGATATCTATGTAATGCTCAGTTAATATATTTTTGAAACATGCTCAGAGCATTGGTCAAATCAAAGAGTGTAATCAGTCACTCAAATAGCCTGTATCTGGTTCTAAAGGCTATCATTTACTCATCACCTTTCATGATTCAAATCTTGTGAAAAGCTGTAATAATATTCAGCTTAGTGAATCATTTAGCCTGTTCAATTCACTGTAGAGTCTCACTGATTAATGATAAAGAATATCAATTCTTTTAGATGATTTTATTAAGAGCTTGATAGTTCATATAGAATCTTAGTTCATCTTCAGACTTCTTCACAAATAGTATGAGAGCAGCTACAGAGGAGTTGCTCACTCTAATAAAACTTTTATCTAGATAATCTGTAAGAGTCTTTCACAAAGTCAGTAGTTTCTTTTGAGATATATTATATAATGAGCCTCAAGGGGGTTGTTCTATGCTATCATCAGTCTTTTTAATCAGTTCAATTTTATGATCTCTACCTGGGTCATGAAGTGAGAGTAGAGCATTGACAGCTTCCTTATCAAATATATTCAAAAACTCATGATAATGTTCAGGCAGCTTTTCTCTAAAGTTAATCTTTGATTTCATTTCTAGAGTCTTTTGAATGTCAGTCAAACTGACAGTGAAGATCTTGATGTTTTACTTTTCTTGAGTGCTCACAAGTCTAGAGAAGCTTATGACAAAGATGAGAATCACATCAGCTTTTGCATTTGAACTAGACTCTATCTCTATGCCACTCTCTTCAAATCTCATAATTCTTTGATGAGAGATCACAGTTGCCTTTTGCTGGGCCAGCCAGAGGTCACCTAGATACATATTATGATCATGTAACTCATTCACCATGTAGAGAAAGGCTCATTCAGTTACATGACTGCCTATATCAATTCAAATGCTAGTCACTATGCTTGTGGAGAGTCTCATGGAGTCTTCAAAGCCAGTCATTTTAACAGAGGGAATTTCAATGCACAGGAGCTTATACTTGTTAACATAGAATTGAGAAATAAAATCATAGACATTACATTCACTGTCTATCATTGCTCTAGTTGAAAAGGCATTATCTACTAGAGCATCAACAGTGAAGAGTTTGAATATCATCTTAGATTTAAATCTTCTTCATTGCTTCTTCATAAGCTTCTTATTTTACTCCTTTCAGTGTCTTTTGATTGAAGCTACTCTTTTTTTCTAATCCTCACTCATATTCACATTATCATTATTCAGTACCAGCTTAGAGATCATCTTAACTATTATAGTGGTGGCAGAGCATCTGAAAGATTTGAACAGACAGCTCTTAATCATATAATCTCTGACTCTGCATCTCAGGCACAGGCCTTGCTCTCTTCATCAATTAATCTCTGTCTGATTTATCAATTTGGCATGATGAGTGCTTAGGGTCATAGTACCAGGAGAAAGATTTATCAGATCATTAGTGGAAGCTTAAAACTAGTTTTATCAATCAAAGACAGCATGATGAAGTAGAGAGTGTGAATTAGATGTTGTATGATCTGAAGAAGATCTGTCCTTGCAATGTTTAGATCACTGCCTTAAAGTCTTAAGCTCAAAGAGCTAATGACCAACTAATTCAAGCTCATTGCAGTAACTCTTGTAGAGAGACAATTCTCTTACACTCATCATGCCTTCCCTCAGCTTCATGCTTAGAGTGGATTTCAAATACCTCTTTTTAATGTGATCATCTCATTCATAACTATCAGCTTTCAGCAGTAGCTGATTAAATTCAGACAGAAAGTCAAAGAGAGCTCTTCTACTCTGTTGTAGATTGTTGAACTTTTGCATAGCCTTTTTCTGTCATGCAGAATCACTAAAGAGCATGCATGTCTGCTCCAGTAAGCTCTCTATCATGAAGTTGATCTTGTTCTTATTATTCTCAACTCAGAGATAAACTTGAGCTGCTGTCATTTCTTTTAGTCTCAAGTACACATATCAAACACATTCCTCATTATTACATAAAGCTTTCTCATCAATCTTAAGTTTTGATTGAAGCTTTAGCTCCCACTGAGAGAAGTGCTTCAGATTAGAATCATCATACTTCTTGTAGTCTGATAGCTTGATCTTTGATCTTCTGACTACAATAAGTAATTGTGAGTTTGATTGAGAGAGAGTTGATATCAGAGTGTTCAAAGCTTGTTGTAGATTAGCTATTTCAGCTTGCTGAGCTGCTATTAAATCTCTGTTCTCACACTGGACCTGTTCCTGCTGTTGAAGAAAGACCATTCATTGTTGTTTGAAGCTGCTGAGGGCATCCTTACTCATTGCTTCACATTGATTCATTTATGTATTTGTTGTACAAGTCTGTTACTTTATCTCATTCAGCTAGACATTTTCAATGTTGCTCATTCATTTGTTAGCATGATTGCTAACTCAGTCTATTCATATATCAGTGCTATCACTGAACTTCATGATACAGGATTTAAGACTCTCAATAGTCTATCATATGTTAGCATGTTTGCTGAGCTTCATGATACAGAATTAAGGCTCTCAGTGATCTATCAATGAAAGAAGTGAAGTAATTCATAATGTAAAGAGTTAAGCTCTAAGAACTAGAGGCTAGTCCTCCTATATAACAAGGACGAATTGCTTGAGAAAGGGAAGAAAAGAATGAGATGAGAACTCAAGCTTAAGCAAGCTCACATAGCATGATCATGTGCGTACGTGCAAATGATGGCTAGGCTGAGTCAGCCAGCCAGAGCGAATCTAGGGGTTCAGCCCCTTATACATATCAATATAACTATCAGTAAGCTTAGTGTGAAAATTTAAAAATTTTATATAATTGATTTATTTTAATACATTATATAATAAAGAAGTAATAATTCTATTAGAGAAAATTTAAAAATTTGATAAAATTAAATTTATAATAATAGTTATATTAATAGTTAGAGTGATTACTATAGTTGAGAAAAATAATAAGTTATCTTTCATATAGTCAAAAAATACTAAATGAGTAACTATTAATAAAGAAGTAAATATTACAGATTAAGGTCTATTTTTCATGATTATATTTAAAAACATGTATCATTAATTCCCATGATATGAGCAACTATCAAAAAACTGAATAATTACTGTTAATGAGAATAACTAAATCACAGATAAGCTTGATTTAATATAACTACAAAAGATATTTAATAGATTTATTAATATTTATATAATTAGTAAAAAAAACTACCAATTCTGAGTAAATATAATAGTTATATTATAGTTAAATTTAATAAGTTTTATTTAAATCATGATATTATAGTATTATATATATCTTCTCGCTTTTCTCATTTACTGCAGTTATTAGATATGAGCTGCTTTTCATTATTGAAGAAAGTATATAATAAGAAGTTAAAGTAAAGCATAAAACTATATCAATCATATTAATAATCAAGAATTTTTAATTAATTATGCAGCAGATATGTAGAAAATTATAAAAAATACTACTATAAAAATTAAATCCAAAGTTATAGATCAAGTATTATATAATTTAAATCAGATTTTTATTCAACTTCGTACTTAATTTTATTTTTCTTTTCTTTCTGAATTAGAGTATAAATTTCAGCTTTTCTGAATCTATAAAATTTTTTATAATATAGCTAAATTGAAACTATAAAGCAGTATAATTAAATATTATATGAAGATTCATTTTAATTCTATCAATCAAGCTATTAATTAATTAGTGAAGAAATATCAGTTAATTATATATAATACTACTATATTAATAAAGGAAAACTCAGAGCTGAGAGCTACTAATATTAGATAGAAGTGAAAAAAAGAGAAATTATATTTTTATACAAATAAAAATAAAATTTTAACAATTTAAAATATATTAACTAAGACTGCTAGACCTTAGAAACTTGATCAATATATAAAAAAAAAATTGAGAATTTGTATTCAGAGATTAGAAAGTAAAAGTTTTTAATCTACAGTAAATATATATATTTAAATAAAATATTAAACAGTAGGAACAAATCTAAATATTTATTCTATATAATTTCAATATATAAATTCTTGTAATTATTATTTAATTTGAAATTTTATCAAATAAAATAATAAGAATAATTCAGTATATAATATGATCTGATAGATAATTGATTTTATTAATTATATAAACTATATCTAGCTGAGTTTCTATAATTAAATATATTAATCTTCTGATAATCTTTTTAAATACAGAATGTTCATTTATATCTAATAAATAAAACATTGATTTTTTAATTTTTTTAATGAGATTGAAAGAAATAAATATTAAATTTATATAACTTATTTTAAATTTATTAAGAGTTTAGTAAATATAGTAATGATAACTAATTATTATTAAATTTTTAATAAATTATTCAATTATTATAATAAAAATAATTAATTAAAATTCTTTATAGAGTAAAATTTTTTAATTATAATTTCTAAAATTTAATATTTTCTTTAATTTTTTATAAATTTAAAATATTATTATTATTGAAAACTATAATTATATCATGTTTATTAATAAATACATTAATATCAGCTGTTGAAAATTTGAAGTTAATATCTTAAATATCAATACTGATCTTATATTTAATAGGTATTTTAATTATTTTAATTTATATAAACTTTTAAGTAGTGATAAAACTATATTTCTATTAAATTTTAAACTATTATATATATTCATTGTGTTTAGTAAAATTATATACCAGTTAAGCTCAATAACTAGTCTAAATAGAATTTAAAGACTTTTTAATTAAATGACAGAAGTGAATATATTATCAAAATTATTATTATATTAGTAACAAAAGTTACTGACTATTAGTCTAACTTTAAATTACTCAGGATTTTCAATTTGAATATTATATTTAATTTTGATTATTTATTTGAATAAAATAATTAATTTATTGACTTTATATTTAACTATTTTTTAAATATTAAATATATTAAAACTTTTATAATTTATTCTCAATTATATTATATTAGTACTGATTATATAATAAATCTATGATACTATTTTGATAGATATTTAATTTAAAGGTTTATTTTAAAAAATTTATAATATATATCTTGATTAATATTATAAATTTATAAATTTCATAAATATTCTCTATTCTATAATAAGGTAAATTTACTGAAATTCTTTATTCTTTTTACCTTTATTGTTAAAATAAATTTTAATTTTAGAAGCATCTGAAGCTACTTATAAGAGTTTAAACTATTATTTAGATTTTGTAAATACTGATGATAATTTTTACTAACTGATATTTAAAGTTGACAACAATTCATCAATAGATTTATCAATTGATTCTTTAATTTATATATACATATTTTTGATATTAACTTTATAAAATTTAGTTTCTATATCAGATTCATTATTAAACTTTCTAGCTGACTGACTAATATAATTTTAATTATCAAATTCATTATCAGAATCACTAATCTCAACTATTTAATATATCAGATTAAGTAATAATTTAATTAAAAAATTTAATATTAATAGATTTATAAAACTTTAAAATTTTTTATTCAATTTTTTTTATTTCTATTTCTCTAATTTTAAAAATCTTATAGTTCTGATAAATATTGCAAAAATAATCTTAATTACTTACTTATTCTATATATAAATAAAATATTAATTTTATAATTATATACATTTAATAAAGATATTTTTCTTGATTTATAAAATAAAATTATAATTTTAATTTTAATTGACTATATGAAATCAACATTTTAACTTTTATATTTATAGATTTAAAAGATTAGACTTTTAATTATATTAGAGTTTATATAATTTTTTTTTAATATTAATTATATATATAATATGATTTCAAATATATTTTGTATTTTTGATAGTATATGATTAGAACTTTTATTTTTCTTTTTTATATTTTTTTTTTCTAATAAATTTATCTTTTCGTTTTAATGAAATATTAAAATCATATTTAAAAGCATATTTATTATAATTATATTATTAATGATAATGAGATTATTGAATACATTATATATAATTATTTTAAAATAATAATATATTTAAATATTAAATAGTTTTAATTTATTACTATTTTTAATATTTAATATTTATTGATTTTTAAATATATTAAATATTTAATAATTTTTAAAAAATATTTATTACTTGATAATATTTAATACTTAATAATGATATATTTTATTAAAAAATTTATTTCTTCTAAAAATATGTATTTCTTTAATAAATCAAATTTTCTATCTGTTCTGAGATTGATTGTAGCTTTAAGTATACATAGCTGACATGTTATTTACAACTTATTTTAATTAAAAGACTTGGTTATCTCATGAAGGACAATTGTTGTAATGTGAACAAACTAGCTAGTTGAAATCTAGGCTAGTACATCATTTAACAATTTTCTGTGATCAACATTGTGAGATTTTGTTATTTTATGTCTGGGTCAAGCTGGTGATTATGACCTCTACACTTCTACCTACATTCACTTCAACTGCCTCATTATAATAGTCGCCGTCGCTCACTCTGTACCGTGCAACCCTTCTTGCGAGTCTTCTTCTTCCCCTTCTTC
>NW_015441004.1:58917-64137 GCF_000150705.2 Paracoccidioides lutzii
TATACCATTAAAAGGGGAAACAAAGAAGAAGAAGAAAATATATATATATATATATACTTCTATTGGAATTCTGTCCTGCCAGGTGTCCGGCGTGTGTGACCCTAATATTATTTTGAAATGACGACCATATACGTGGTTCCAGACTCTCCTCCGAAGCCCTCTGGTTATAAATTCTCCAAATCTTCCCCATTCCACTACTCTCCCCAGCATTCTAGTCCGAATGGAATCCTTGCAGATATTTCCCATTTCGAGGATATAGGTTTGGATGAAGATTACGTTGAGGATCACCGCCACTTCGCCCAAGACAAGTTTCCCATTCAGCCAAGTCAACGCGTGTCCCCTAGAGTTGAGCCTTGTACAGCGTTCGTGGCCACAACAACTAGAAACTTGACTTCCTCAGCTGGTAGGAGAGAGTATCCTCAACTCTGCCGTCAGGTTCAAGGGGCTTCGGAGGTGATGCCATCGCTCAGTCCTCCACGGCCCAGGAGCGCGTCGAGCCGAGTTCTATCTAATCCTCCCACACCTTTACTTCAGCTGCGTCCTTCAAGCCTCCAACTTTCGAAATCTCCCTCCCCGGGAGTGCAACCAACACCTTTATCTCCACCCAATCCATCCCATGGCACACCAATGCCGCCAAGGCCCCGGCTTACCACTTCTCGATTCATCACGAATTCTGCATCGCAACACCAACACCGAAAAACTGTCCAGGAGTTGGAAGATGAATACCATGATTCGGATGAAGACCTCCCTGAAGATGCAACTTTGTGGAACGTTCCCATTTCCCCACGTCCTCCCCATAATCGCCCTGGTGGTAGGGAGTTTAGTCCCGACCGGAGAAGCCCCGGCCCGCGACCGATTCCACTTTGCCATTCAACACCAGCGCTTGTATTGCTTTCGTCTCCAAAGGCTTCTCCTTCAAAGTCTGCTGGACCGGTGAGGTTTAAAGTTCCAAGTGCCAGTTCTCTCGGGCCCCCTCGGACGCAGCCATCCCCTCCGTTCCTGCGTGTCAACTCTTGGAACCTGGTTATGTCTGAGCTCTCTGAGGAGGCGAAAATATTAACAGAAGCGCTCGAGTTCCATGCTGATGCTTCAATCCAGGGACGTGGAGAAAACATTCAGAGCGTGAAATCGTCCATCAGATCTATTTTGGAGCTGGGACATTGCGAATCCAATGGTATGATACAGTTGCCGCCTCTGCAAAAGTCGAATATCATGATCGACCCATTCCCTATCAGCAAAGAAAAGGAGAGATTCTTATCGCGAACTCGACCAAGCTGGCTTCCGCCAAAAGACCCAAGGGAAGAGAAAAAGCATTTGTTGGAGTACAAGCGCATGATGGCGCTGTCTCGTGAAGCTGGTAAGTCCACTGCGCTGGTCGTTCCATCTGTGATCTGGTATCCGTGACTCAGCATGCGATATTTTAGACAAACGCAAAGCTGCCGAGGCGGCCTCCGCCCTGTGTAAGAGTGACAATTACTCATAAATACTCTAACGCATCAGGGACGATTTTGATTTCCCCGATTGGGACCGTGTTGTGTCCGAGCATCGTACAAGGGAACTGTGGTGGCGTGGAATAACTACACGTTCTCGAGGTGCCGTCTGGCAACGGGCCCTGGGAAACGAACTTGCTTTGACAGAGATACAAAACTAAAAGCTCTAGAACGTGCTGATCATTTCCAAACCAGAACGGGTGACAATGCAAGTGAAGCCAACAAAATGATGAAGGAATGTTTTGCTGCCATCCGAAGGGATGTATCAAGCGTATTTCCAAATCTACGATTATTTAGACATGATGGACCACTACGGGAAAGCCTAATCAATGTGCTGGATGCGTTTTCGATGTACAGAAACGACGTTGGCTACCTATACGGTGTCCATGTAAGTTTAAGAATGCCCGCCCTAATCTTGTGTTGATGAGAAACGTGCTATAATTAACAGCAACCTGTGCGGACAATTGCTGCTCTCTTTCTCCTCAACCTCCCTACACCTGCTGCAGCATTCCATGCACTTGCAAATGCCCTGAACAAACAGTTACCCTTAGCGTTTTTGACCGCTGATCCCGGCGTTACCTCCAGAGCTTACTCCTTCGCCTCTACATTATTGCGCTTGAAATATCCGCGCGTCTCGAACCATTTATACAAGAACTTGTCCCTCTCTGACGAACAAATATGGGGACCAATGTTCCAATTTCTTTTGACAAATGTTCTTGACCTCGAGCGTGTTAGCCGTGTATGGGATTGCTGGGTCTTTGAAGGTTATAGAATTATAATTTGTGCTGCTGTTACAATTCTTGGGTGCTTGGAGATGACACTTTTGAGTATCTTGCCAGGTGATGGTGGACAAAAAACAACGACCAGAATTTTAGGATGGGGTTCAAAGAGTATTGATAGTGAATGGACCAGCATAGCGGTTGACTCTTCTGATATCGACAATATCAATGGCGATGTGAGCGGCACCGGGAATGAGCTTACTGGCTATAGGATGTTGAATCATGTTGGTGATGAGAATGTATTTATGAAATTGATTAGAATTGTGCAGCGGGTCTAATTTATCTAAAATCTGTCATTCAAAGCATATATATCTTTGCCATCTCTTAATTTTTATTCAACTATTTTCTATAAAATTATAGTTTTATATTTATATTATGTTAGATTAGAACGTTGTGGTTATTATCTAGCTAAATGTCAAACTACGTGCTGATATGATCAAAGATCACTTTGTTGGTGGATACTACGGCTACCCTATCATGTGCCCTCACCATATATATATTGCTCTCACTTAGCTAGCAATTAACACATAACAACATTATCCTTCCACAGGTTATGACTTTTAGATAACCATGAAAAACTGCTGAAACAATATGTTAAAAATGTCTCCACACATCATTTAACATGTGTCTAAATGTCTTGTTAACAGAGATTGATTAAATCAAATGATCAATCTAAAATTTGATGAATTATATATATGATTTGATGAAAGAATACATATCATTATGTAGAAAAAATTCAAAAATGTCAAAAGTTCAATAATTAAATGTAAACTACATTTGCAACTGAATAAAAAATAACTACTTCAGAGGCATTTGAATCTAATAAGATAATCAAAGAACAATTAATTGACTCATTTATTAACTATGAAACTCTGTTTAATAACAATAACATAATATCAAACAATACAAATAATCACAGAAACTGTGATAATGTAAGCGAAGAAACTAACATAAGATTGAAAATTACTAGACTTCAATATAAAGTTAAATAAATAAAAGCTAGCAAAGTCAATGATATTTCTATTAACAATGAGAATTTCAGTTCAGATCTAGTTGAATATTTATAATAAATAAATAGAATATTAGTTATAGTCAAATTTTTAATGAGTTTAGAGATCAAGTAAGATTAATTAAAAAGTCTGTTATGTTGATCAACTCTGTTAACTACTCAATGTTAAAGAAAGAGATTTTTTTCATAATGAGATAATCTCAAACTCAAAATATTTTAAAGAAGAAGTAAATTGATTCAAGAAATAATACTAATAATAATATATAATACTTTTAAAATAAATATAATATATAATTATATAATTATATTTAATTTTCAAATACTTCTTAGATAAAATCTTACTTTATAATATTTAAAAATTTATAATTAAACTATATAAAAAGATGATAAGTATAACAGTCAAATTAAAAGAATTTGATTATATATTTATTGAATTACTAATTGTCATAAGAATAAACTATATTTATTTAAAATATAGAGTTAAAAACTTTGTATTTTCTGACTATTTACTCACTAATGTGAGCAAAGAATCAGCTTTATTCATAAAGAATAATTTTTTTAAAATTATATTATAATATTTTTTAAGACTTTAAATAGTAAATAAAAATACAGCTGATATAATAAAAGATCTAATCAATAATATATAAAAATATAAAAAGAAAAATAATAAAAAATAAAGAAAAGAATAAGAAGAGTAACTTCTAATTAAAGAAGAAAAGTAATAAAATATAAATTTATTTATACTGTCAGAAAGCTGATTATATTCAAATTTATTACTAAAAGAATTATTTTAAAAAATATATATACTTTAATACTTTATATTAAAATTTTTAAATCTTTATAAAAATCTTCGAGTTTTTCACTAAAATCTTTAGAAACTCTGTATTTAATTTCAGATTTTATATTAGAGATTTTTATATTTTTATATATAGATCTTTGAGTTTTTTATTAAAATTTACTTTATATTTATTTTTAAATCTTATATTATATTAAATCTTTATATAAACCTTTATATAAATCTTTAAATTATTTATCAAAATTTTTAAAGACTTTATATTCATCTTTAGATATTATATTAAAAGTTCTTAGATCTTTTTATAAATTTTTAAATCTTTTTTTGAAATTTAATACTATTAAAAAACAATTTACTTATAAATATAGCTTTTCTCAATAAACTGTTTTGACTATATTTAATTATATATATTTTTTTTCTTTAAACAAAAATAAATTCAGTATATATATATTTAATATAAAAAATTTAATTTATCATAAAAATAAAATCAGATTTTAATTAATATCTATTTATAATTTCTTTAAAATAGAGCTAAAAACTCTTTAAAATTATTTAAAAAATATTAAAAAAATAAATATTTTATTTTTATAGTTCTATAAATGCTTTTTTTTTTAAAGAAAAATAAAAATTTATAATTATATATAGATTATATAGATTTGAATTATCTTATAATCAAAAATAAATATTCATTATCACTTGTGAATAAGATACTAGATAAACTCTTTAAAGTATAAATTCTTTTTAAAATTAATTTTAAAGATATATATTATAGAATATATATTCAATATAATAATAATTAAAAAATAACGTTATAAATAATACAGTTACTTTAAATATAATATTATATCTTTTAAGCTTATAAACATCTTTATTATTTTTTATATTTATATAAACTATATTTTAGTAGATTTTTTTGATATATACTATATAATTTATCTAACTAATATTCTTTTCTATTCAAACTCAATGAATAGGTATAAGATATATATATAAAAAATATTTAAAAGTTTAAAATATATAAATCTGTTTATAAAATATAATAAATATAAGTTTATTAAAAATAAAATCTTTTTTTTGAATTTTATCATCAGATTTTATAGTATTAAAATGAAATAATATCAAGTAATAATTATTATAAAATAATTAATC
>NW_015441005.1:0-59982 GCF_000150705.2 Paracoccidioides lutzii
GCTCATTATAAAACTATATCAGTGCTTCTCAAATCTATCATCAGTATTGATATATTTAGAAATCTTTTTTTATCTATTTACAAATATAAAATAATAACTTTTATAATTGAAGTATCTCTTTGATCATTGAGGCTCATAATCTGATGACTTTTCTTTAAATCTTCAAAGTTGATCTCTAATACTTTAATGCATTTATTTGTAAAACTTAAGTTAATTAATATATAATAATTTATTTTAAAATTCACTAATAATTTTGTAGAAATAATATATTTATTAAAAGCTATATTAATATATATAATAAGAGAATTTTTATTTATCAGCTTTCTCATGTTCAAAGTCTTTAGTATAATTATCTTATATGAAAAGAAGACTTTTTTCAAACTTAATCTTTTTCTGATTTGATGATAGCAGTCTCAGTATTCACTTTCTTTAGTTTAATCTCTTGCTTATATAAGCAATTTTATACTATATAATCTTTACTTCAGCAGTTGAAGCATTTCACATTCTTTTTTCAATTCTTAGTTATTTGTATTAATATGATTGAAATTGATTTACAATTGTTTTATCTCATAGAGATATCTTTATGATTGATTCAAATTACTGAAGTTTCTTCTCAATTGAATAGTTATCAGCTATTTTAATTATATATATTTTTGAAATAATGAATAATTTGAATACAGATTTTTTAAACCTCACAAAAGATGTTATAATTGATATTCATCATCATAATTATATGTTGAAGATTAAAAAATAGTTTGTAAAGAAAGTCTACTTTATAATCTTTCTTCTGAATTTGAGTTTTATCAGTTAAATATAAGAACTTAATCATAGAGATATAATAATCATTCTTATTTCTCATTATCAAATGTTGATATTTTATCTTTATATTCTCAAACTTATTAACATCTTTATATATTTCTTACAAATACTGAAAACCCTTCTTGATAATTTCAAATCTCTTAGAATGGTTTTCTTTTATTCTAAAAGTCAGATATATTATTACTTCATCATTTGTTTGATTTTCAATATATGCAATATGACTTTTTTCAATTAAAAAGTAATTAGTATTAACAGTTAGCTTGTATCCTATTTATAAGAGTCAGTTTTCAAATATTGATTCTTTCTCCTTAATGAAGAACTTCAGATTATCAAGCTTAGCAGATTACTGAATTTATTAAATATTTATCAGTTTGATTTATAAGATTAAGAAATTCACTATCTGCTATAAGATATTCTATTTTCTATTAAGCTGTTCACTTGTTAATCAAGTTCACTCACTTGCTTTCTCTATTTATCTTATTTTATTTGAATTTAATATAAAGTTCCTTTTATTTTATTTATAAAATCAGTAATTTTTTAATATATTCACTTTAGATTCTCTTCAATTACTTTTAAAAATATTTTTTTTGATAAAAACTTTTTTGATTTCATATTTTTTTCTGTCAGAGTTATCATATCTCAGTTCAATTTTCACAGACTATCAGATTTTCTAACTGCTGCTGATATTTTAACAATATTCTCAGAGATTCAAAATAAAAGTAAACAAAAATTCTCAGATATTTTTTATTTAAAAATCTATTTTAAAAATAATAAAAAAGTTATAAATTTTAATATTATATTAAAATATCAATCTAGATACAGATGAAATAGTTATTCAATTGTCAATTAGATAAGTTATCTAAATAAACTATTAAGATAATTTCTAAAAGATGAGTTTGAAAAAGACTTTATTTATATAATTCTTTTCTTAATACAGTTACTTTTTTTTTTAGTATTATTACTAGATAGTTCTCTTATTTTTTATATTATTAATATATGAGATAATTATAAGATTAATTGCTATATATTATGTAGATATTTATAATTTATTAATTATTTCAAGCAGTAATTTTATTACTATTAAACAAGACTGAACAGAGCTAATTTTATATTATGATAAATTTAAGTAAATTCTAACTATTATCTTTAGTATATTTTATATTTTTGAATACCTTATAGTATAGTATTTGATTATTTAGATTTATATATAGCTATAATTATTTATATATAATACTTATAAAATAAAACTATTTTGAAAAAAAATAAAAAAAATATATCTATTAAAAATAGTTGAATAAAATATTTGATAATTTATAAAAATAATTAATTACTCAAAAGTATTTACTACTTAGTGATAAAGTATGATATCAATTTATGTATATAATAAACTTCAATATTTATATACTAGTTGAAATTATTAACTTTTACAAGTATAGAAAATAATAATAATAATAATAATAATTAAGATATTTAAGATTAATAATAATTTTTAAATATATATAGTATCATTAAATATATAATTAATTTATTAAAGTTAAAAATATCTTAAATTTTAATTTATATATAATTATTATATTTTTTATAAAATTTTAAATAATTTTTAAGTAATTATTTTTATTTTTATATTTATTTAATATAATTTATAATATTAAAATTAATTAATTTAATACTTTAAATAAAATTTAATTAATTTTAAATTATATTTTTATTATTATAAAAAAGAACTTATAGAGTGTTTTTATAAAAGAAGATGATTAATTATATTTCTTTTAAAATATCAGTTATGAAGTAGTTTTTATTTTATTTAATTTAAAATTTATTTAACAAGCTTATTTTTCAAATAGCAATTTTTATAATTCTAACTAACTAGTTAGTTAACTAGTTAACTAATTATATTATATAAATTAATCATGAAATTTATATGTAGCTTCATAAGTTAAGTTTTATATTATCATTTAAACAACAATTCTTGTGAGTTCAAGTCTTTCCTCTAATTCAAAAATTTTTTTTACATTTTTATTGAGAATTGATAGCATCATTATGCATTGAGGTGTTTAGATTAGGAACATGAAGATATGTTGAATTTTAAGTCTAGTTCAATAGGGTCTAAAAATTATTACGTTAATTAGCCCCTTTACTTACAAAACTGTGTGCAACTGTTTTAACTGCCCACCTCGTGGTTTTAAAAAAGTTGATCATGGTTTAAAAGTTGGGCCTACTTTTTAGTTAACTCTGATCACACCGTCTACTTCTGTAACGGGCCAGTTGCTGAGAACAGCTTATAACTAACGCGTATGAAAACAGAAAGGAATTGTTAAAGAAGGAAAAAAGAAACACAGATTATGTAGGGATTAGGCTTCCTTTATAAAGAGCAGAATTTCAGTAGTAAGGGGCTTTATACGAGGATGATTGAGGCGCCGCCTCGGTAGTCTACGAATAAGGTGGAGGCGCTGCCTTGATAGCGCCGCTCTTATAGCGCTGCTCTGATAGAACTGCTTCGATCGTACGAAGGCAGAGCCTGAGTATCATGAGGGTTAGGGCATAACTAGCCCTTAATAACTTCTGCACATTCGCTACACTGTATTCCTATTACATATCTTTATTCAACCTCACCACCAAACCAGTGGTAGGAGTAGATTAGGGGGTAGGATTGGGATTAGGGTTAGGGTTAGTTATAGGTAAAGGTCTCAAAATATAATAAAATCATTATCATCAAGAGCGTATAGAGATAAGCAAGTGTGAGAATGACTAGTGTATGTAGTTTTAATGTTAGGGTGTCATGGTTTACATCTTAAATTCACACGGGATCACATTTAACATTTTTAAAACCAATGTTCAACTCAACGCCCTACCTCGAACGGTCTACGAGAAGAGGCTGAAATCTAATCTTTTGTATGATTGGAGAAGCCCTGGGGTTATGTAGTTACAGCGCAGTACATACATGATAGAGGAAGTCTACCAAAAAATGTTCAAAAGAAAACAGAAGCTGTGGCTCACGAATGTAAAAAGGAGGTGCCATACTGTAAAATCCATGGAAGAGAGCAATTTAAAAAAAAAAAAAGAAAGAAAGAAAGAAAGAAAAGAAAAGAAAAGAGAAGAAAAAAACTTAAATATCCGACACAACTCAGTATATCTGCCATCCAAGATCTATAATTTAGAGCAAATCCGTTCAAGAAATCAAGAACCAAAAATTCTCCCGATAACATCCACCTCCACAGGTGTTGCCCGAAAACGGTAGAAATAAAAGCCCTATCTGGCCCCCTCCCGATATGCCTCGATTTCACGAAACATCATCTCAACGTCAACTTTCAAGTCATAATCCATCAAGAAGCAAAAGTTAATCTCAAGCCTAGCCAGCTCACGTTCCGTCACTCCCCCAACCTTAGCAAACCTCCTGTGTCGATAACAAAGATCCTCCATCATTTTTGATGCCACCCGAAGCCCCCCTAAAATGAGACGATGCATGTTACGCGGCGTCACGTAGATGATTTTCTCCACTGTTGCCATATATATAATGTAATGGCTCGTCGCCAAATATACTGCTGTTGACATCGGGCAGTAACGGTGAAGTCGGAGAAGATACTCTTCCAGGGTTAGTGAGGAAATCTGCTTGCTGTAAAAGCTCTTTATCAATATCCTTGGTGAATCGATTTCACGCTGTTCTCTGCCGGTCTCCGCGTTGGCATCTGTCTGGAGGTTGTTGTTGTTGTTGCTGTTTTTCCCTGTAGGAGAGTTGGTACAGGTTTCGTCCTGGGGAATGAATTCACCAACGGGTGTCGATGAGGGGATATCACCGGTAGATTTGGCAAGTTTGTCCACGCGTGCGCACAGTATCTTCAAGGCTGATTCAGCGGAAAGGTTGAATACTTCCGCATCACGAGATAATTTAACATCATCCACAGAAGTACATTGCTGAGGAAGCTGGCTTGGAGCAATCGAGAGCTGGCGCAAAGGTGTTGACAAACTGCCTGTCATGTCCCCTTTTTGTTCCTGGTTTCGTCTGCTCATTCTGAGGTTGCTTTCCATCCATTTGAGGCTTTAGCATGGGAAGTGTGTGGGTTGTTGCATTTATTCCCTTGCCAGGAAAGGTTTTCACAAATTAACAGTGACAGGTATTTGAATTCAGCTGTTAGTTGAAGGTGCTCTCTGTGTACTAGAGCTTGCATTGTACGTGGCAAGGTATCGTTAAAATATTGTGACAGACACGTCGTCCGATGGCAATAAATGAGGACTCAAATGTCGAATTGGTGATCAGATTGATCCAACAGTCTTATATATCTAATCCGAGATACTTTATTCACCAATGAACAATTTTGGCAAATTGCGTTAAATCAAAGGCGGCGAGAAAGTATTAATTCTTTCCAAGTTTCCCACGAACAAAAGTTGGGATTGTGTCCATAACAAAGCGAGAAAGGGACAACTGAACACCGAGATGGGCAGCTCAAATCCTGGAGATAGTAAGTATTCAAACAAAAAAGAAAAACAGAGAGTAAGGGATGTTTAGCAGTGATGAAAACAGCAGTTTCACTGCATTTTAAGACAGAACTGTGAGCAGCTGTCAGCAAAACTAAAAATCAGGAAGCTAGGAGAGATAAGATTCCAAAAGATAGAAACGATGAGGAACTACATACTAGGCATTCTCCTATTCTTTTTCTTTTGAAAGTCCCCCCCCATTGACGGCTGTTCTACTTAGGACTCGATTTTCGATATCAATTTCTTCTCGTTTAAAATCCCCAAGGCGACTTTTGGGGAATAACCAAGGTCACATGATTTCCTAACCAGGGTCTGGTAGCCTCAACATCATGGATACACCTAAAAGAAAAATTTTGTGCCATTGTAATACTTTAGATATTATTGGACTGGCATTTAACACCAATTCATCTGAGAGGAGTTATGGGCTCCTCACACTTCCGTAAGTAACTGGTTTGGAACAGCTCTATTAGCGGGAAGACCAAAACGACCCAATCAAAAAGTGAAAGGCACAAATGAGAAACAAATTCCATCAATGGCTTTGAACAATAACATAGCTCATCCCCACCTCTCCATAAACTTCTTCTGCGCCTTGTCTTCTCCATGCAAGATATCAACATTAAGACCATCAATTCCCTTGCGGAGGGCTTCAATCTGGCATTCCAAAGAACTGAGTCTCTGCTCCGGCGCACCATCAGCCATAGAAACCTCGAAATTTGAATCCGCATAGAGAGCTGAATGCAGTAGCTGTGCGGTTTGGTCAGCTGGCCCCAAATGTACAGAGAGCGGCGACTCCGCGGTAGATTGTAAATTCTGAAGCATCTCCAGCATGTGCTGCTTTTTTCCATCAAGTGATGCTGATGTGTTTTCAGCTAATCCACTTTCCACAAGATCAACAATGGAAACTCCGAGTCGACGTAGAAGCTGTTCTAGGGCTTTCGAGCCATGGTCAAGAGGGAGGGGGATGGAGCTCTTTCGCTCCGTATTTCCGGGTGTCGAAGGTGCATATGATAGTCGGGATATTTGTTTTTGTGCTGTGGTGCTTATATTTGTCTGCTGCTCCGATTGTTTTTTATCTTGTTCGGATTTGTATTTGGTAGACAGATAATTTATAGCTATCCGATGGGATTGTCGGTTAATCAGTCTTTCAGTTATTCTTTCCGCAGATTGGGTTAATTGAATTATTGTATCCAAAATCTGTTATGAGATTCGCTTTTAACATTAACTTCGCTGGGCCGGGAGGGGACGTTAAAAGAGGGAGATGATGCACGAGTGTACGAACCTGTTCCAATTGCTGTTGAGAGGTCGACCGAGTTTCCGTGCCGCGGCTCTGAAGAGCCCGAAGTATCGGAACCTTGAATTGTTGCTGAGTGGTCATCTCTGAGAGAATCTCAATCTCAGAGTATAACGAATTGATCTCTTCTTGAAAAGTTGCCAACTGGGTGTTCTTGTCTTCACCCTGATCCGCCCCGGAAGCGCCGTTATGGATAGCTTCAAGGTAGAGTCGATCCAACCGGGAGTGAATTTCCTCTGCAAGATACCCAGCAAGTTTTGCAGTGAGTTGGGTAGCTCGCCTACTAAGTTCCTTGTCATCTCCATCTATTTGAACGGTGGATGCAATCTTTTCCAACCCTAGCATGGATCGGTCGTCATCCTTCAGTTTGCCTGCTAACATGGGGAGTAAGGTGCTGGACTCAGTGGACAACAAAGATTGCACAGCGCCGAGAGACGTCTCAAATTCGTGGGTGAGATCTTCAACCTACGAAAATATCAACCATTGCACACATAAACTTCGATAGGAAAGCATGCAAAAGAGAGCGGAGCTGGGTGTAATACTGTAACATCGGTTTGCTGCTTCTCCAGCGCATGTTTCTTATTCAATTGTCCCCATGCTCTTGATTCTCGTTGGCGTGACTGATTTGGACTTCGAATCTGGGACTTAAGTTCCTTGCACTGTAGTTTCAATGTCTCTGTTTGGTTCTCAATGGCTGCTGTGGACGCCCTGAGAGATCCAATCGCGTCACGAATTTCATCGTCGAGGAACGGTCTTGTCGAGGATATTTCTTGCCCTTGTAGGATACTCTTGAGGGACCCAGTCGCTTCTAATTTCGCATACCTAACCAACAACGAAGAAATTAATTAATACGGTTTAGTTAAGGAATCCAGTTGTTTGCTGGGGAAAACCACCGCGGACAGATGTCGATTCCCTTACAAGGCAGATTCCTCCTTCGACAACAGGTTATCTGGGCCAAGATGACTTTTTATCCATTTGCAAGACTCGGCATCTGTTAGAGCCGCAGCAATCTCATCACGTTTAACAGGAATATTTCGTTCCCTGAATGCATTTGTAACCTTCTCCCGCAGTGATGTTTGGTTGATTTCCATGGTTGTTGTTCCACTGCACTGATGTGAAGTTCATTAATTAATGCATTGGAAATAAAGGTTGGCGTATTATTGATTAACTAAGTAGACGAGATGGATGAAGCTAATGGACACAGTTCGTTCAACCCCTGGAACCTTGTTGTGATCGTCCCGGGAACTTTAACTTCAATTGAATGAAATTTCAATATAACAATAACAAAATACCCAGGCAACCCTTATTTACGTTTTATGCTTCCAGAATAGGGCCATGGCTATTCTGTATTTGGTACGAGGAACACACACTCAGAATGTGCCTACAATTAATTGGGTTGCCTTTAATCAAGACAAGACGCTGTCAACCCCCATAGCTTCTCTCTTCCGCCATTTACAATATAACTAATTTAGTTAACATTAACTAGTTAACTAAGTAGCTACCTAGTCAAAGTGTTGATGATGTCATCGGGAATTTCGTTGGTGTATTTGGGCTAATTATGATGAAAAGAAAAATCAAAATTTCCCTGTAATATGCTATGCAGCTAAAGACGCTCAAAATGTTTTCAGAGTCAAGGGATAGTGAACCAAGTCACAGTTTCTTGACTAGGGTTATTGGTACACACCAGCAACGTTTTCCCAAGCTGTTAGAAAGCAAAAAAAATAATAATGATAATAAATAAATAAATAAAATAAAATAAAATAAAATAAAATAAAAAATCAAAAATGTCAAACGGCGCCAAATGCGAGATGGAATGCGACTTTCAAAACAGAGGAAAATAGTCAATATGGGCGGGTCGGTACATTCCCGGCTGTCGTCCCGTCGTGAGGATTCGGATATGACCAAGATGTCACTGCGATGATGACGTAAACCAGTTCAAGCAGCGCTCTTCCAGGTAATTCGATTTGCCGTCCCCGAAGAAAGTTGCCAACAACAAGAATGGAGAGTATGAGCAAGACAACCATGAACATTTCGAAGTTCAAGAATCGAAGGCACAGCTTCTCTGGACTTCGCTATCCGAATAGGGCGTCAACCTGGAAGATTCTCGGGGCCCTCGAAAGAGTGCAAAGAAGAGGGAGATTGGAGTTTCATTCTGGGACGGAATCCTTATTCCTCTCTGTTCGAAATGAGAGACGTGCGAACTTATTTATCTCCGTTCAAAAGACAACATACCGTTAACCCAGCACTTCTTCTGGCAAGGAATATTGGTGCCTGCAGTCAAGGACTTGCCATAAAGCAAACCTGCAATCGAGAGACCTTTGCATGTAAGAAATTGCCACGTTCTACCTTCAATTCCAGGATTGGCGAGGCTGGTCAGGAAATGTATAAGAAGCGCAAACTCGAGATAAGAAATTGAAGGGATAGTCAAATTACTCAACCACGCAAGTAAAAGAGTATAAAAAGCGAAGAGAAAAATCGCAAAACGAAAGAGAGTGAGATATATATAGGAAAAACCACAAAAGAGAAAGCTTCCGTCAGTTCTCCATGACATCCATGGGTTGACCGAGGAAATAATCAATTGCGCTGAAGCCTGTAGCAACGTAGTTAGTTACAGGAGTCACAGCTCGGACAGTATTTGCTCCAATAGTAAGCAGTCGCCCTCACATCCACCACACAGCTGGACTTCGAAACACAATTATTTCTCAGTCCCATCACATCACAACCTCACAAGTGAACTGCCATTGGACCTTTAACTTATTTTAACTTATTTATCTTATTTTATTATTTATTTACTTATTTATTTTTACCAACTTCCAGCCCCTTTAGCGGCGTAGTTTGTGTCAGGAAAATGCAATGTTCATTGATCATCCATTAAGTTGAATTGAACCCAGCACACTTGACCTTTTCAGTTTTTATTCGAAGCTTATCGGTTTTGAAATTTACTTTCTCCCTTTATTCCGACATCTCGAGGAAGAGATATCAATTCTATTAATAATTCATAGTGAAAGGGCCTCGGAACGTATTCAAGAACGACGAAATAATTGCTCCACATTCTTTTGTTTCATAATGGGCAAACGCATCAGCTTGACGTATTTATCTAGGTAAGAATTGGCTAACTAAGCGCTTTGTGGACCTCAAAGTTTCACATTACAAACTCCACTAGAAGCCCCTTAAGTGTGGTGGATAGGTGGGTGGGTGGGAAATAACTAGGAGAAAAAGGAAGAACAAATCTAACGTTGATGTGATAACTATATGAAAGGGAATTTATGTAATGGACAAAGAAAAGGCAGTGTCTGTGTAAGACTGTGATAGCCCGACTGGATACTAATACTCTAGATGCATGTATAAAGGAGCCCTTCAACAACAATCACAGATAATTTGACGGCAAATCGATATCCCCGCATATTTAATTCTCAATTGCCAAGTTCAAGTCCATACGAAGGTCATCAGTAAACTATTTAACTAGTCAACTACGGCATCTGAGAACACATTGTCCTTTATTGACCGTCATCATACCTTGGTATCATAATGTTATGCCCAGGCTTTTAGAAAGTCGGAGGAACAGCCGTGTCCTGGCAGACCTGGTCACCTTAACGATATGGTGCATCGTATTCTCGACATCATCTGCCCCACACTCTTACAGATTCAAGGCTTTCAATAAGGTCTCATTTAGACCTCTTAAACCTTCCAGATCGTTCTCTTTGATCTGAACAGAATACGACATGGGTACCTCTTCCTGTCAGGGCTTCTGTCATATTTGGCGAGTCAACGGGGGCATTAACCCATCGTTATTGCGGAATGGTTATAAAAGCTGGCCTTATACCAGGTTTTTATATCATCTCTTCCCATCCCGAGCCGAACGATTTACCATCCAACACCAAATTCAGAGCTATAGAACCTCTCCTTCATTTATTTCCACCATAACATGCCTCGCTTCACGAGTCCATTCGATGGAGCCCAGCTCTTCTATAGAGATTATCAGCCTACAAGCAAACTCCAACCTTATCAACCGAACAAAACAGAAGCAGAAAAACAAAAGCCAGCGTTGGTATTCATCCACGGCTGGCCAATGTCTTCGCTGATGTTCGAGCACCTAATCCTACCCCTCTGCGAAAGTCAACAGTATAGATGCATTGCCCCTGACCGACGTGGTTTCGGCAATAGTGACTGGAATGGTCCCGAACCGGGGATGGAACAGATAGACTATAACGTATTTGCACAAGACACGGCCCATCTGTTAGAGAAACTTGACATTAGACCGTTTGTCTTTGTTGCCGCAAGCATGGGACCAGGAGAAACACTCTTAGCTTACGAGCGCAGCGAATTCGTTCGAAGTAACTGCAAGGTAAAAAATCATATACCTGTTTATAACTGTAACAAATATAACATCAAACTGCCCTGGGACTTGTTGACACCGGACTGGCCAATTGTAGGGATTCTTTTGGGTAGGCCCTGCGCTTCCATTTCCTCTGGCTACTCCAGAAAATCCCAATGCGCCACCGCGCGAATTGTGGGACTCGATGCTCGAAGGATTCCGTAAATCACGAGCTGATTACACCCATGAAGCTCTTCCGCCTTCGCTATTCGTCCTATCATCCAAGCGGACGATATCAGAGTTCACACTCCGCCGACTCGAAAACATTGTCGCAATGGTTGATGCCATTGCTATTGAGCGATGCGTTCAGATTATTACAAGCTTAGACTTCACAGACCGCTTGCAGAAGCTTGGTGCAAATACTGATGTACCTATCATGTGCGTTCATGGGGATCAGGACTTGGGCTGTCCCTACGAGGCAAGTTCCAAAGTCATCAAGGAAATTATTCCCAGGACGAATGTTAAAATGTACGAGTCAGGCGCTCACGGTGAGTAAATCATTCCGCCCTCGTCTTTCTACATAAAACCATTGACTCACTTGTTTGCTGATCTATCCTACTTGTAACAGGTCTGTATCTGACACACAGTAATGAATTTCTTGGGGATTTATTGGGCTTCGTTGACGGATTGCACTGGCCAACATCTTACTAAGGTCCAGATGGGACTCTGGGTCCGTTTGAAAAGATATATAGTTAGTCTGTCAATTAACTTACTTTAACCCCGCATGTTGACATTTAGCATATTGTTATTCCACGTGATGATGGAAGTTGTTGAAACCCACATGTTTTCATAATTAGAAAGTTGTCCCTTCCAATCAGCAACGTTCGCAAAAAAGCCCATCTGTTCTTTTTTTCGCACCCGTGAACCATTATTGAATTGAACAGCAAATCCAAATACCTCTGCTGCTCGATCACATGACGGCGTGTTATCCAGATTCCTCATAGGTCCTCGAGAGATCCACTATTAGTTAGTTTGTGACTAGGTTAGAAGATCTCCGCAGGGCGGGTTGCGTCGGCGCCTCATGGGCTAGACCTGCTCCACCCAGGAGGCAAAAAAGAGACAGGGCAAGGCAAGGTCCGTGGGACAAAACCCAGCCGAACCTTGGAAGAAACAAATATAAAAACGTACAACCTGTATCTTCTTCCAGTTGTATTTGTCTTTAAAAGCACCTTTTTTTTACTTTTCCTTTCGTTAACTACATTCTCCTCTTTATCACCCCACCCCTGCTGCAATGTCTACCAAAACGAGCCCCGCTGCACCCCCAGTGGTGATGGAATCGATCACCCAGAAAATCGGCAATACGCCTCTAGTTCGCCTCAATAAAGTGCCTCAAAGCCTGGGCATCAAGGCTACCGTCTATGCGAAGTTGGAGTATTTCAATGCCGGGGGCAGTGTGAAGGACCGAATTGCACTGCGCATGATCGAGGAGGCAGAACGCAAGGGTAGGATAAAGCCAGGAGATACCCTAATTGAGCCAACAAGCGGAAACACGTAGGTCATAGATATATGCACCTCTTTTTGTATTAGCTATTGAAGTGGAGTGGGTTTTTACTGACCCGGGCGCAATTGGCGTATTCAGAGGTATCGGGCTTGCTCTTGTTGCAGCAGTAAAAGGTGACAGAGCCCCTAATTTCTCGTCGACATAGCTGCTGATGGGACTGTAATTTTTAACTACGCACATCTTAACGTGCAGGCTATAAAACGATAATCACGCTCCCAGAAAAGATGTCCGCCGAGAAAGTTTCCGTCCTGCGTGCTTTGAATGCCACCATCATCAGAACGCCCACAGAGGCTAGCTCCGATTCCCCAGAATCACATATCGGTGTCGCAAAGAGATTAGAAAAGGAACTACTAAATGCTTATATCTTGAACCAGTATGGAAATGAAGATAACCCTCTCGCGCATGAGTTCGGCACAGCAGAAGAGATATGGGAGCAAACTGCAGGCAATATAAAAGCTGTGGTTGCTGGGGCGGGGACAGGTGGCACAATCACTGGGGTTGCCCGTGGCCTTAGAAAGCATAATCCCAACGTCATTGTCATTGCGGTAGATCCTTATGGGTCAACACTCGCCTTGCCGGAATCATTAAATCAGGAGCACATGAACGAGCCGTACAAGGTTGAAGGTATCGGCTATGACTTCATCCCTGATGTGCTGGATCATGGAGTTATTGACAAGTGGTATAAGACGGGTGACAGAGAATCGTTTCAGTATGCTCGACAGCTGATAGCTGAAGAGGGCCTTCTTGTTGGCGGCAGCAGTGGAAGTGCGATTGCTGGTCTTGCCAAGGCAGCCAAGGACTACAATTTTACGGAAGATGATGTTATTGTTGTTATTTTCCCGGATAGTATTCGAAGCTATCTAAGCAAGGTTTTTTATTCCTGTTCATTCGAACGTTTATGCAAAAGTAACCTTCCTAATGTGTTTGGTAGTTTGCGGATGACGACTGGCTTGCCGCGAATGATTTACTCCCCACAACTTGCCAAGAGACAGAATCTGGGTCACCAGATATACAAGCGCGGGCGCCAAAGGATCCATTCTCGGGAGCAAAGGCCAAAGACCTAAGATTGAAGCCAGTGACTACTGTCCTATCAAATTCCTCATGCGAGGCAGCCATCGAAATCATGAGAGATAAAGGCTTCGATCAATTACCCGTACTAGCCCCTACCGGAAGGCGTTTGGTAGGTCTAGTCACTCTCGGAAATCTCCTCAGTTGCCTGTCTCGTGGCAGGGCCACGGGCAGTAGCCCCGTCTCCGATGTGATGTTCAACTTCTCGAAATTGTCAGAGGTAGTCACGGATCCCAGAGACATCATGCGGGTTGCTCCAAAGCTTGTCCCGGACTCTGTGGATGGATCAGGATGGGACGCGGGAAAGAGGCGTAAATATGTCGAAATCACGCTAGATACACCTCTCAGCGAACTGAATCGGTTTTTCAAATGGAATAGCGCTGCGGTGGTTACGGAGAAGGGAGAAAATGGACAAATGAAGCCGGTGGCTGTGGCTACCAAGGTGGATTTGTTGACTTGGTTGCTACACCGGAAAAACACGCATCCATGATTGTTCAGAGGGTTTATATATATATATATATATATATATTGTTGTTTATTAAATGTTTCGGTGTTTTCCTTTGCTCCCTGCATATCTCTCTTTTTTATATTTTTTATTTCCCACCCTCCCTTCTCCCTTTGGTCTCTCCAGCTTACTGCTGGTTGATGGGTAGATTTTCCAGTTTGGTTGAATTCAGCGGTCTCCCTTTTTCTTTTCAACATTATGTTTATACCTTCCCCACTACCCTTGGGGATACGATGTTATAATGTATAAATACACACAGCATGGGTGATAGATTAGAGTTCTATTTAATTCAGCATCGAATACTCCACATCTAAGGGGGCTATTATTTGGAATGACCAAGCCTCAAGGGACGCACTGCAAACCGTATATTCGTAAATAAGACACCTCATATTCGATTGTCGGTGTATATTAAAATATACCGGCACACACCATGCATACAGATCATAAGCACATCCCAACCCACTCCTCCCAGCGCCGTATCCCACTCCCACAGTTGCCGGCATCATCACTCAACACCTCGCCCCCCATCACATCAACTTGAATCCCCATCTGCTCCTCTAGCATCTGGAAGCTAAACGGCACCCCCTCCTCATCACCACCCAGCATGTCCTGTTCCTCTTCGGCCAACACATCCACACTAGCATCCAACAATCCTTTTTTTCTCGACCAACGAATCTTCTCAATCTCAGATTCCAGCTTCGCTTTAACCGAACCTGGTGGCAGGGCCGCGAATATATCTTGTTTATTAGCAGCGACCAGGACAGGAATTCGGGGAACCTTCTTGGACGATAGTGGTGATTTTCTGTACACGCGGTTTTGCAACGTCATGAGCACGTCGTGTAGGTATGTAGCTGCGTCCCGTAGAAACTCATCACTTTGGGACAAGGTTGCGGAATCGAGCATGAAAATTACACCGCAGAGCCCATCTGGACCCTTTCTTTTGGGATTTGATAGGGATGCCAACAATGCGATCCCCTGGGATCCGCGAAGTTTGCCATGGCCCGGGGTATCTCGAAGGCGGTAGGTAATTGGGTTTCTGGCTGTTTCTTTGAATGATGGGTCGTTGACTGAGCGGTATTTGTTGGAGCCAATATGCACGGTTGGGGGGAGAGTTACGTGGATAAACGAGGAGATTTGGGAAGTGTGTGTGTCTCTTGGGGGCTTTTGAGACTGAGACGTTGACCGTTGTTCCAGCTAAATTTATGTTGTTAATTCATGCCAGCACAGCATAGCAGAATTGTTTCAAACGTGGGAGTTGGACTTACAAGTGAACACAATGCTGTTTTCCCAGATCCACTAGGCCCAAGGAGTAGAAAATCTCTTGAGGCACTTTTAGGGGAGGATCTGTAGAGGAGGAAGTGTAGGAAGAACGGGAGGGAGAAAGCAATGATGCCAGTGAGAAGGATTACGACGGGATTCCCAGAGAGCAGTGTGGTGGCTATTCCACTGGGGGACCAATCCATAGTATGATTGCATCTACCCCGGAATTAATCTAAAAAACGATATATCTATATCTAAATATACTTGCATATATCTCGAGAGAGAGTACGTTGAACAGTTGGTTGGCTCGAAGTACCTGAAGGTTGAAATTACAGATCTCGTGATCCGGATATTGCCTAGCGCCGGTAATTCTGTCACCTCAATACGTTACTTACCCAATCGTCGAAGGTGAATTTTCGGTATCTTTTGTATTGGGCAGTTATTAGTGGGCTCTGTTTTAACTAATTAAGGTATGGATTTATTTAGTGGGACAAATGATATTATTTTAACCCGCAACTAGGGAACTAGTCAGATATCAGATATTTACTTTACTACGAAAATAAAAAGTGATACTCCTTTTTGAAATTGCTGACCTTTGTCCCATCAAAGTATAGAGATGTACCTCGAGATATTTCCGTAAAACTAACTCTAGTTTATCATGCAGGGATGAAGTGATGAGTGATGAGTGGTTGTTGGACCCAAACCCAAGACACGGTAGAGTCGACCCTGTTTCTATCCGCGACTCAACTTCCCCACCTAGCAGAACAGGGTTGACTCACGGATTGATCTCACTCAGCCTTGACGGGCAGTATCCATTCATATTCGCTATCTCAGACTTTAGAATCTCTACATTAGTTACTCCAAAGTACTCGGAACTGCTTTCTCTTTTCTCTTTTTTTCCCCCCTTTTTTCGATTCTGTCTCTTTCGTACACCTACAACCAGTCGCAATGAAACCGCAGCAGCTTCTACTACTTACGCAGTTTGTGCTCGCCGCCTCCGCCACAATTGAGTTTACAGCGCCTCCAGCTGGATCTGTCTTGAAAGGCGGAAGTGTCCTGAATGTTGAATGGCGACATTTGGGAAATGATACAGAGTCATTGGCCTCTACTCTGTTTGATCTTAAACTCTGCGCCGGGGGTAACAGTGAAGATTCCTATGTATGCATTCTGTTTCTCACCGCGTCAACTCAATGCTATCTTTTCTCATTCTTAAAACTACCATATTGACTTTGGCATGCCTCTTATACCACAGGATTGCTTCATGTTCATAGCCAGAGGCAGATCTTTTGGCCAGGGAAACTCCGTCTCTGTTCCAATCCCCGCCAACATTGGTGGAAACGAGCCCAACGCATAGTAAACATAACCCTCCCAAGATGTATCTCTCAAGGAAGAAAAAAAACAAACTGAAATAGAACGGATACACTGACCCATCGTCAAAAATAACCCAGCTTCCTCCAAATGATAATACACATACCTCAAGACCCCCAACCCGTCAACTCCCCGCGCTTCACACTCACCGACATGACCGGCTCTTTCGCCCAAAAACTCTTAGGCGGCATAAAAGATATATCCGCCGCCACATACGGGCCTCCAACCTTTAACGAACTGCGCAAAAGACAAGCAAATTTACCCTACGAGGAACAACGGGGTACCATCCTCTATGCGCCCCCGCCCATGCAGCCACCGACGAAAATCTCCCTCAAAGCCGCTGGACCCTTGCACCCCACGAGTTCCTTTAATATTGCAACTACTTATCTACCCCCAGCGACTGTCATGACGACCGTAACTGCTCTGCCTACGTTTAAGGTGATGAGTATTGAGAATACGGTGGGTTGACTGTTCCTTTTATAAGCTTGTGGTTTATCATTTCATGTATTCGTTTTGACTGTTTGGCTGTTGCTGACTTGTTATCACGTTTCTGGATGGAATGTGCAGGCTGCTCCAGCGCCTGTTGATGAAGAGATGCAGAAGTTTTTGAACAGGTGGAAAGATTAACTTTGATAACTGCCTCTCCACTTTTTATCTCACCAGTTTTTGTGGCATGGATGGGTCTGTTATGGTTATGCGCTACGGTATTTAAAAACGGGCACGGAGTCCGGTTGATGGTTGCAATTGCACTGGCACTGCTTTGGAACATGCTGAAAGGGCGAGATATGGTGTGTTTTATGAATTTGTCCTCGATTTTTTCTTTCTTTTCGTATTGTTTAAAATGTTGATGAATCGTAACTCAGAGATATACAAGAATGGATGTACCTTACCTTACGGCATGTTAAAGAAGTGTTAATAGCAAGTTTCAGTGTGACTTGATTTATATACCAATAAAAGCTATTAAAAAAGAAAAGAAGAAAAAAAGAAAAAGAAAAAGAAAAAGCAAAGCAAGATCAGCTCCAATATGCATGGATATGACGGTTGGTCTGATCGGGAGATTGATAGGACGTATGTACTGAACCCAAAAAGAATGCCGATCGCTGTCCGTGTTCTATTTCAAGAACTTTTAGCATTCCCTCAAAAACCCCTCTGATAACAAAGAGATGGGAAATCTAGTAGGTCTGAGGAGAAGAGAACTAAGGCATGGACACAT
This sequence comes from Paracoccidioides lutzii, assembly GCF_000150705.2. Classification (NCBI taxonomy): domain Eukaryota; kingdom Fungi; phylum Ascomycota; class Eurotiomycetes; order Onygenales; family Ajellomycetaceae; genus Paracoccidioides; species Paracoccidioides lutzii. The sequence goes on from NW_015441005.1 coordinate 17,874, forward strand.
TGGCATCATGGTGTCCCATAAAACTCAAAAATCTTCACTCCCACCTCCTGGAATCATGGGTTCAGCTTTACGAGAACTTCCCAATCATTCCAGCATGTTGAAAAGGATAGAAAAGAATCAGCAAAATAGGCAAACTTAGCTCAGGTCAAAGCCATAATCAAACTGCCCGCGACTGGGGTCGACTTAGAAGCCTAAACCGTTCATCCGTCCCAGGCGTACTGGGCCGACTCGACGCCTCTGATGTCTGAAAGAACGCAATATTCTCCCTCAACGCCACATACTCACTATCCGCATACCCCAGCACAGACTGAATTTGCGTGCTCCGTAGCCCCTTTATTCGCGCAATCTCATTGCTGCCATAGTTAACCAGTGCCCGTCCGACTTCCCGGGGCTCCTCGCCCTGATGCGGGAAGTCACCGTTCAAGGCAGAGGTGGAACGTCGCTCAACCACGACCAGCCGTACGGATTCTTGTTGGCCGAAGTGACCTTCGACACCTACTACGCCGGCGGGGAGTAAGCTGGCTTTGTTCAGTGTGGCATTGTAGGCGCCAGAGTCTATGTATATTGTGCCATGAGGAGCGAGGCCGTGTAGTAGCCAGAAGGAGCGCGAGTGGATGGGGGAGGTTGAGGGGAGGAAGCGGGTGTGTGCGGGTGGTGGTGACGACAGTGGAGAGATGGACTTTTCGTCTCTAGTTTTTATTGTAGGAGAGGGAGGGGTGGCGTTGTTGTGCGGATTTGATTGGAGGTAATTGATGATATCGCGGATATTTCCTGGCCGTGAGCTGCGAGTGATTATGGTCGTGACGCCCGCGCTCGTTGCTAGACGTGCCGCGACTATCTTCGTGCTCATCCCGCCAGTGCCCAGAGAGGATCCTGCGGAAGATACGTCGACTTCAAGGGTGGATATGTCGGATACTACCTCTATCACCTGTGCGTCAGGGTTGGTGCGGGGATTGGATGTGTACAAACCGTCAACGTCGGTCATCAGGAAGAGATAGTCCGCACTAACCATAGCAGCAGTGATGGCAGATAGGGTATCATTGTCTCCAAATTTGATTTCCTATAAATTTAGATTTGTTATCTGGGAGCGCTTGTATCTACAGTCAGTTCATCGCTCATCGTGTTATTACGTACCGAAACCGCCAGCGTATCATTTTCATTCACAATCGGAACCACTCCCATATTCAAAAGTTCCGTTAGGGTGTTTTGCGCATTGCGGTATTGGTTTGTCTGCACCGATTTCTTCATTAGCTTCCATTCAATGCATATAAATACCTAGCGCACTCACATCCGCAATGTCACTCCTCGTCAATAGGACCTGAGCAACTGGCTGCCGCAGATGCGCAAACAAGCTATCCCATAGACTCATTAGTCTGCACTGTCCAACTGCTGCTAAAGCCTAGAATTATGGTTAGCCACATATAAAATAGGAGAGATAGCAACATGAGATTCAAACCTGTATTCGAGGGAGATGAGCCGGTCTAGTGTCAACATCCATCCTCCGCAAGCCCACCCCGACAGCTCCCGATGAGACGAGGATAACTCGATGCCCATCCTTACGAAGCTTTGTAGCCGTCTCAACGATGAGGGTCAGATTGGACAAGATAGGTTCATGTGTAACTTCACAGACGATGGAGCTCGTCCCTTTATATTTTCGAATGGAAATACATTTAGCTTTTGGTAGATAAGGTAAATAATAATAATAAAATAAAAGAGAAAAACGAAATAATATGAAGAGGACGAAGATGAAAATATTAATTAAACTAATCGCTTACCCAGCTTAATAACGATAGTAAAAGTCCTTTGACCTCCCATGTTAATGTTGATATCGCCGTCTCCAATGCTTTCTCCTTGCCCGGAAGTCTGGCACTCACATTCGTGAGGCCTTCTTCCAGGAGAAGAGGAGGAACCCGAAAATGAATCCACGGTCCAGGACACATATAACACCCCCCTAAGTATTTACTGAGAAGTGTGGAGCTCCGTCATAGGGCGTGGGAATATCGAATCGCCTTCATGTCACTAATTGATATTCGTCCCGCCTCGAGTTTCATTTCCTTAAGAATGGATCTGCCGGCTGACACCGCTTTTTTCGAGTCCATCCTTCTATATAATCCCTTACTTGACGGATTGCATGAGATCAGAGGAGAGAGGGATAAGGAAAACTAGCAATAGGGAGATTTAATTGAACAATGGAGGAAACTAAACCATCAGCCGCCAATTCGGGCACAGCGCGGCCAGCCAAAGACACCGGCTTCACACCAGGCGACGACATATGGACGCAGATGAAGAACATGTTCTCGATCCTGACGGGAAAGATGACAGACGAAGGACGGGAACAGTTTCTACTCGCGAGAGACATTCGAAACGAGGAAATCGATTGTAAACGCTGTGAGGACCAGCGCGACTATCTTATAAAATACAGTGAGTTGTGTCTGCCGCTCAACTGTGTATTTGAGATATGAAGCTTACCTCATTTTCTAAATGTAGGCCCTATAATTCGCTTTCTGCAAGACAACATCAGGCAGCTAGGGGGGGATATATCTAGCCACAACATCCATTGCAGACGCTGCACACAGAGACAAGCCGGCGGTTTTGACCCAGAATACGGCATACGGATATGCGCCAACGCTATGAAGGACCAGGGTCACATAGAGGACACCATGGCGCATGAAATGATACATGCCTACGACCACTTGCGATTCAAGTTGGATTGGACAGATAATTTGAGACACGCGGCTTGTGCAGAGGTTTGTCGATTTCCTTTCCTCTCCCATATCGCGTTTGGATATACGTGTATTCAACAGGAGTCTAACCGTGTCCTACAATTAGATCCGAGCAAGTTCATTAAGCGGAGAGTGCAGATGGGCAAGAGAGTTCTTCCGACGCGGCCAGTGGAAGTTAACACAGCAGCATCAAGAGTGTGTGCGGCGTCGGGCGGCGCTATCAGTCATGGCCAGGCCGGCTTGTAAGGATGCGGAACAGGCGAGGCAGGTCGTCGATGAGGTTTGGGACAGCTGTTTCCGAGATACCCGTCCGTTTGATGAAATCTATAGATGAAGAGTATTTTCTTGCACATTATGGCTTTCAATTTATTTTAATTTTTTTTGTACTATATATGTTTGTACAAATTACTAGAAATAGCAGGCGTCGTTTATTTTTCGACTGATTGAGATTATTGATGGGAATGTATGGAGCATTAAAAACCACCCATACGACGTTTATGAGACTAAACAAACAGTGAAGTACATATACTATTGCTATGCAATCAACGTGCATTATTGATTCTGACACCGAACTCCAAAGCTTAAAAATCAACTTGACGCTCAATCGTACTCCGAACTTCCGTCAATATCATATCCATTGCAAAACTTCGTTTATAAACCCTAGAAGGATTTCAAGATAAGGATACTAGACACAAAGCAATTTACTTCTATTTGCTCTCTTTGTTTCCTGAGCTCCGCTTCGTTGCCCGCTCGCCTTTAAGGCAATGTTTGATGATCCATGGGTGTTGTTGCACATCTTCGAGAGGGATTCGCTTTTCCGGGTCGAGAACAAGCAACTATTCGCCAAGTTAGCGACAGCAGTTTACATTAATGTTGTGAGTTCTAAGTCTAACCTTCTTGATGAGATCCTTAGCTTCAGGGCTCACAAATGATGGTACCTTCATTTCACCCCTAGCGATCCTCCGCTGTGTCATAACCGGAGTGTCTTCGAACGGGGCCTCCCCGACGAGGAATTCATATGTAAGAACCCCCAAACTCCACAGATCAACCTTCTCGTTGTAGTAATTATCCTGCGATCCAGGTCGAAGCATTTCGGGGGGCAGGTAGTCCAGGGTGCCGCACATTGTATTCCTCCTGTTATTTGGAGCATGGACACTCCAGCCGAAGTCGCTGATCTTGATTTCACCGTGAATGCCAACAAGAATGTTCTCCGGCTTGATATCACGGTGCATGACGTGCTTCTTATGTAGGTATTTCAATGCAGCAGCCATCTGGGCGATGTATTGCGCAGCCTTCCATTCGGGGAAACGGTTTTCTTTTCGTAGATGCTTGTACAATTCTCCGTTGCCCGCAAACTCCAGAATTAGAAAAACCCGCTTGCTGTCGTGGAAATGGCCATATAAGCGCAAAATGTTTGGATGTCTCAAATTGCTTTGTATCTCGATTTCTCGACGCAGTTGCTTTTCGACTTTGCCCTGAACCAACTCGCTCTTGTGCAAGACCTTCAGGGCGCAGACAAAGCCAGTTGATCGTTCCCTAGCAAGATATACTCGTCCAAACTTTCCCTTTCCTAGAGGTTTTCCAATTTCAAACATCCCTAGGTGGAATTTCTTTGGGGCAGATGGTTGCTCGTATAAGGGATGGGAAGAGCGTTGGACAATAGAAGTTTCCTCGTTGGAAATTCGGGAAGAGGATATTAGACTGGTATTTCCCTGGGGTCTTCGGGGAGATGAGCCATTGGTGTTGTTCTGCAAGGCGTATTTAAGCAGGTTTGAGCGGTTTGCATTGCAGTTAAGTTGAGCTGTTGATGCTGAGGAGCTCAAGGTGGTCGTTACGCCGACCTGGTAACAAATTAGCCAAATCCCTAATAAAACATTAACTGATTTACAAAAAAAGCATTACCTTTGATTTCTGATAGTATGTGGAGTTGCTAGGAGGCTCATTCTCGTCATTGACAGAGAGATGCTCGAATCGAGCTTCGAGAGTCTTTGACATTGCAAGCCCCGAGACAAAGAAGAGATAAAAACGGTTGTGGTAAGTAAGTATTCAAGAGAGTTGGAATTTAAAAAGAAGAAAAAATAGAGAGCAAACCCTTATAATAAAGTACTTTGGAGTGCAGCTGACAAGAGCCAGATCCTTGCGGGTGGAGTGTGAGGGTGTTCTGTGTGTGTATAAAAAGATGATCCCAGGCTGAAGATGGTTTCGTTGTATTTACAACAATAGCAGCCGCCAACCCGTCACCCCAGCAACGTTCGGATCAACTGTTTTCCCGCAACCTGACTACAGGGCTTGCCGGAAGCACGTGATCTATATAGCGCGTATATAGCGTAGCTAGCCTCCCCTCCCTAATGAGGATCACCGAACGAAGATACGTATGTGATATTCGTCATCAAGTTATAGCCCGGCCAGCGAATTGGTTAAAAATTTTATGATTTGAAGATCCACTGAGCAAAAGCTTGCAATTTCATTTCAACTTAGATTGTAAAGAATAAGAAAGTTGTTTATTATTTCATGAATTCTGCATGCTACTTAGTAAAATATATGTTTTACTGAGATTGCAATATATTTATAGTGTGAGGACACTAAGGTGGATGAACTAAGTGTCAAAAGGAAGCGTGAGAAGCTCTATAACTAAGATCGTAGGAGGGTAGGTATATAGGCGCTGCGAGCGCTATGGAGGGAAGAGGATAGCAATGGATGAGATGTATGTGTAGGATTGAATAGTAGCTAACCACTGAATCTCTCAAAGGAACTTTGAGGATTCAGGGTGTTTATATACATGAATGAGTAGCAATAGGTTTTATTGTTGGAGGTTTCCCCGGCTACCTGAGGTCATGTGCACCTATGTATTTATTAGTAGCTAGCTAGCTTGCTTAGAGACACACAATGCAACAAGGTAGACAACAGTCCTCTAAGAGACTATGAGACCCTTGAATTAGAGGTCTTTCACTGTGAACAACATGAGGAGAAGTTGCAAACAAACAGCTATGAATGAACAGCTACAAATATTATGAGGAAAAATATGAACAACAATTGGATAATATTGATGATTAATCTATGTTCAGGTGGTACACCAGATTTGACAGAAGAATACATGTCAAAAAAGAGACAAAACTGAGAATCTGAGAGAATAAGATTCTGGAGAATAGAACTCCAGAGCTCACAGGTTCACTGCCTACATATATTACAGTTTGTAGAAGTGCTCCTGGAGCATTTGAAATAGACAAGATAATTCTGAAGGAATCAGATGAGTATAATAACATATATAAAGACCTGGTTGATGAAATGTCAAAAAATATGATTGACTTTAGTGACCAGGTGTCAGAAGTTAGTAAAGAAACTCTGATGAGATTAGAGATTGCAAAACTTCAGCAAGAAGTTGAAATGATGAGAGCTAGCAGAGAGACACTTATTATTAATGCTAGTGATAATGAAATGAGTGAAGATCTTGCAAACTATCTATAGAAAAAAGATAAAACTACTGTCATAATGAAGATATTGACTGAATTTAGAGATTAAGTGAAGCACATCAAGAAATCTATTATTCTGACTGATTCTATGAACTATTCAATATGAAGAAAAGAGATAATACTAACTGCTAAGCAATCTGAAATCAATGATATTCTTAATGAGAAGCAATCTGCTGTGAAAGATGATATCAGTATAAATATGTAATATTTTTGAACTGAAAGAAGTATATAATTCTATAATCATATATTGTCTTCAATCTCTTTGCAAGTAAGATCTCATTTTATGATACTTTCAGATCATCTGTTGTTAGTGTAGATTTTATGAATAATTATAGAAGAGAACTTCTTAGAGAGGTCTGCAGTCCACTACATTTATCTTTTTAAAAAATACATTAGATTGACAGCTAAGACAAAAGACTCAGATAAAGCTTTTATAAAATGTCTGATCATCATTCAGATTGAGTATAATTATTTGAGATATAAGATTAAAGATTTTATTCTTTTTGATCACTTATTAACTGATGTCAATACTGGATAAGCATCATTTATCAGAGATAGAATGAACTACATTGAAAAAGATGTCAATACCTGTGATATTGAGACAGATTTCATGAGACTGTATTGAGATATTCTATTGTATCTATCAGCTGCTAAACAGAATATTATTTTGATAAATACAAGAAATTCTGCAAATAATACTCAAGATTTATAAAAAAAGAATAAGAGTAAAAATAAGAATTTAGAGATTAAAGAGAAAGATAAAGATAAGAAGTTCAAGCAGTATAGCAATAATATAAAAAAGACATACTATAACTGCCAGAAGATAGAGTATTTTATGACTGACTATTGAACAAAATATTCAGAAAAATATTCTGCAGATCATAAAGAAAAGAATAAATATAAGAACAAGAATAAAGACGCACTACTTCAGTTCATAATATTGTAAAGCAAGTATTCTTTGCAAAATAGATGATTTATTTCAGTAATAAAGTAATAGAGAATACCTGAGTCCTAGACTTTAGAGCAGAAGCTTATATCATATTTTTGAAGAATATTGTTGAGATTACACTTCAGAGAATGAATGTCATATTGAAGATGACAGATGAATCTACAATATCAATAGCAGATATAGAGAGAGTGTGCATTTCAACTAAGAAATCAGATATTGAACTGAATAATATCTGTTATATCTCAAAGCTGAAGATCAATCTATAAGGGGTTAAACCTCTAGATTTGCTCTGGCTGGCTGACTCAGCCTAGCCATCATTTGCACGTGCGCACGTGATCATGCTATGTGAGCTTGCTTAAGCTTGAGTTCTCATCTCATTCTTTTCTTCCCTTTCTCAAGCAATTTGTCCTTGTTATATAGAAGGACTAGCCTCTAGTTCTTAGAGCTTAATCCTTTACATTATGAATTGCTTCACTTCTTTCATTGATAGGACACTGAGAGTCTTAATTCTGTATCACAAAGCTCAGCAAATATGCTGACATATGATAGATTGTTGAAAGTTTTAAATCCTGCATCATGAAGTTCAGTGATAGCACTGGTATATGAATAGACTGGGTTAGCAATCATGCTAACAAACAAACAAGCAACATTGAAAATGTCTAGTCAAATGAGATAAAGCAGCAGATTTGTACAACAAATACACAAATGAATTAACACAAAGCAATGAGCAGGGACATCTTCAGCAGCTTTGAACAACAATGAATGATCTTTCTTCAACAGCAGAAACAGGTCCAGTGTGAGAACAGAGATTTAATAGCAGCTCAGCAAGCTGAAGTAGCTAATCTACAACAAGCTTTGAACATCTTGATATCAATTCTCTCTCAATCAAACTCACAATCACTCATTGCAGTCAGAAGATCAAAGACTAAGCTACTGAACTGTAAGAAGTATGATGATTCTAATCTGAAGCACTATCCTCAGTGAGAGCTCAAGCTTCAATCAAAACTTAAGATTGATGAGAAAGCTTTAGATAATAATGAGAAATGTACTTGATATGTGTACTCAAAACTGAAAGAAATGGCAGCAGCTTGAGTTTACCCCTGAGTTGAGAATAATAAGAACAAGATTAACTACATGATAGAGAGCTTACTGGAGCAGACACACATGCTCTTTAGTGATTCTGCATGACAGGAAAAGACTATGCAAAAGCTCAACAATCTATGACAGAGTAGAAGAGCTCTCTTTGACTTTCTGCCTGAATTTAATCAGCTACTGCTGGAAGCTGATGATCACAGATAAGATGATCACATTAAAAAGAGATATTTGAAATCCACTCTAAGCATGGAGCTGAGGGAAGGCATGATGAGTGTAAGAGAATCATCTCTCTATGAGAATTACTACAAGAAGCTTAGATTAGTTGATCATTAACTCTCTGAGCTTAAGACTTTAAGACAGTGATCTAAACATTGTGAGAGCAGATCTTCTTTGAATCATACAACATCTAATTCACACTCTCTACTTCATCATGCTGTTCTTGACTGATGAAATCAGTCTCAAGCTTCTGCTGATGATCTGATGAATCTCTCTTCTGATGCTGTGACCTCAAGTGTCCACTACATCAAATTGATAAATCAGACAGAGGTTAATCAATGAAGAGAGCAAGGCCTGTGCCTGAGATGTGAAGTCAGAGGTCATATGATTAAGAGCTGCCTGTTCAAATCTCTCAGATGCCCTGTCACTCTCATGATAGCTAAGGTGATCCCCAAGCTGGTACTGAACAATGATGATATGGATATGAGTGAGGATTTGAGAAAAGAGTAGCTCCAATCAAAAAACACTGAAAGAAGTGAAATAAGAAGCTTATGAGAAAGCAATGAAAAAGATTTAAATCTAAGATAATATTCAAATTCTTCACTGTCAATGCTCTAGTAGATAATGTCTTTTCAACTAGAGTAATGATAGACAGTGAATGTAATGTCTATGATCTTATTTCTCAATTCTACATTAACAAGCATAAGCTCCTGTGCATTGAAATTCCCTCTGTTAAAATGACTGGCTTTGAAGACTTCATGGGACTCTTCATAAGCATAGTGACTAGCATTCAAATTGATATAGGTGATCATGTAACTGAACAAGCCTTTCTCTATATGGTGAATGAGTTATATGATCATGATATGTATCTAGATGACCTCTGGCTGGCCCAGCAAAAGGTGACTGTGATTCCTCATCAAAGAATTGTAAGATTTGAAGAGAGTGACATAGAAATAGAGTCTAGTTTAAATGCAAAAGCTGATATGATTTCCATCTCTGCTGTAAGCTTCTCTAGACTTGTGAGCACTTGAGAGAAGTGAAACATCAAGATCTTCACTGTCAGTTTGATCAACATTCAAAAGACTCTAGAAGTGAAACTAAAGATTGACCCTAGAGAAAAGCTGCCTAAACATTATCATGAGTTTTTGAATGTATTTGATAAGAAAGTCACTGACACTTTATCCCTACTTCATTGCTCAGATAGAGATCATGAGATTGAACTGATTAAAAAAACTAATGATAGTGTGAAACAACCCCCTTGAGGCCTATTATATAATATGTCTTAAGAGGAACTACTGACTTTGTGAAAGACTCTTACAGATTATCTAGATAAGAGTATTATTAGAGTGAGCAACTCTTCTGCAGCTGCTTCTGTACTATTCATAAAGAAGTCTAAGAGTGAACTAAGATTCTGTGTAGACTATTGAGCTCTTAACAAAATCATCTAAAAGAATCAATATTCTCTATCATTAATCAGTGAGACTCTACAGTGAATTGAACAGACTAAATGATTCACTAAGCTGGACATTATTACAGCTTTTCACAAGATTTGAATCACAGAAGATGATGAGTAAATGACAGCCTTTAGAATCAGATACAGACTATTTGAGTGGCTGATTACACTCTTTGATTTGACCAATGCTCTGAGCACATTTCAAAAATATATCAACTGAGCATTACATGAATATCTGGATGACTTCTGCTCAGCCTATTTAGATGACATCTTGATATTTTTCTTAAGAAGCTTATAGAAGCATCATGAGCATGTACAAAAGATGCTTATATGTCTACAGAAAGCAGATCTGCAGGCAGACATCAGAAAGAGTGAGTTCAAGATGAACAGCACAAAATATCTTAAATTCATCATTGAAGCAAGCAAGAGTATATGAATGAATTCAGAGAAGATTAAAGCTATTTTGAAATGAGTGACATCTACTACTCTTAAAGATGTACAAGAATTTTTAGACTTTGTCAATTTCTATAGATGATTTATCAGAGATTTCTCAAAGATCATGATCTTACTGATGATTCTTACACACAAGAATGTTTCTTTTTTGTGGATGAGCAAGGCTGAAGAAGCTTTTAAGTGTCTAAAATCAATATTTATCTCTGCTCTGATTCTGCTTCAATTCAATTCTGACTGTGAGACTATATTGAAAACAAACTTCTCAGATTATGTCTCAGAAGAAGTGCTACTACAATATGATGAGCAGAGCATTCTGCACTCATGTGCCTTCTTCTCTCACAAGCATTCACCTGCAGAATGCAACTATGAGATTCATGATAAGAAGTTATTAGTGATAATTGAGTGTTTAAAGAAATGAGACACTGAGCTATGAAGTGTAAAGGAATTCAAGATTCTCACAGATCATAAGAATCTAGAATACTTCATGACTACATACAGACTAAATGAAAGACAGCTATGTTGAATAGATATTCTCTATTAATTCAACTTCAGAATTGATTATCAGTCAGAGAAGTTGAACACTGGATCAGATATTCTATTATGAAGAGAGCAAAACATGCTACAGAGTGCTGATAATGAGAGAATCAAGCAGAGACAAGCTCAACTACTTAAGTTTAACATACTGGCATCTAGAATGGAATCAATAGTGATCACTGTCAGCATGAAACCTGAGATGTCTCTTCAAGCTCAGTGAAATAAGGCTCACAAAAATGACAAGATCTTACAGTATCTGAAGTAAACTCTTCATGAGAGAAGATTCAGATTTTCTTCTGAACTCAGCATTAAGATCTCCATCTCTGAGTGCTCTTTAAACAAGAACAGGGAGCTTCTCTATTGAGATTGTAAGTGAATGCCAGACTTTGAATCTCTTCAAATCAGATTAGTGTATGAGACTCATAACTCATCTCTTATCAGTCATCCCAGGCAAGAGCAAATGACAGAAGTTCTAAAACATGAGTTCTACTGATCAGACTATGTCATCAATGTGAGAAGAATGATCAGAAACTGTCATCTTTGCAGATCAAATACTGCATGAAGAGATCAACATCAGAGACTGCTTAAGCCTCCTCTCATTTCTAAATATATGTGGCAGGAGCTTTTCATGAACTTTATTGTAGACTTAATGAGCTCTAAAGAATATATGAATATCATGATTATAACAGACAGACTAATCAAGGGGATTATATTAAAAGCAGTTAAGAAAACTGATGTGAAGATAGTGACTAGAGTGTTTCTTCACAACATCATTTCTCAACATGACATTTCTAAGATGATAGTGTCAGATTGAGAGTCAGCTTTCATAAGCATGTTTTGAACTTGAGTGTGTGAGAAATTAGACATTAAGAGATGACTCTTTACAGTCTATCACTCAGAGACTGATAGAGCTACAGAGTAAATGAATCAGACTCTGAAAATCTACCTACACAAGTACATTAGCTTTCAACAGAATGACTAGTGTGAATGACTTTCTCTAGCAGAGTTGATCATCAATAATAGAGATGCTGCTTCAATGAATGTGAGCTTATTCTTTTTAATGCATTTTTTCCATATCTTCTCTATTGATATAGCTGATGCACCTTCTATTAAAATATCACATAATCTTATTGAGTTTGCAGATGATTATATGAGGAAGGCTTGTGAAGTATTGAAGTGAGCTCAAGTAAAAATGATGAATGCTCAGCAATCTCAAGAGAAATATATAAATAGATGAAGAGACTCAGCTTCAAGCTTTCAACCTGAAGATAAGGTCTGATTGAGCTTAGAGAATATGAGAACTAATCATCTGTGCAAGAAGCTGAATACAAAATACAATCAATATATCATGCTAGAAAAGATAGAATTCTATACTTATTAATTGAATGTCTCATCTGACATTCACAATGTCTTTAATGTAAAGCTTCTACATGCTGTGATGATGGATCTTCTGTCTAGTCAGAGACAAACTGACTAGCAGTCACTCACTATAGAGATCTCAGAAAGATCTGAGTTTGAGATTGAGAAAATTTAGAGTGAATGAACCTATCAAAGAAAAAAGCAATACCTCATTAAATGAGTAGATTGAGCTGAGTCTATGTGAAATGACATGAGTCTCCTACAAGAAGCAAAGATCTTGAATACTTGAGAGGCCTTTTAGCAGGCAAAATTAGATATAAAGAGAGCTTTAAATAGTTGTAAAGACTCACAACAAAGAGGGAGAAGAGGGGTATTATAAGAGATTGAACCTCTAGATTTGCTCTGACTGGCTGACTCAGCCTAGTCATCATTCACACATGTGTACATGATCATGCTACATGAGCTTGCTTAAGCTTGAGTTCTCATCTCATTCTTTTCTTCTCTTTCTCAAGCAATTCATTCTTGTTATATAGAAGGATTAGCCACTAGTTCTTAGAGCTTAATCCTTTACACTATATAACAAGGACAAATTGCTTGAGAAAGGAAAGAAAAGAATGAGATGAGAACTTAAGCTTAAGCAAGCTTGTGTAGTATGATCATGTGTACATATGCAAATAATGACTAGACTGAGTCAGCCAGTCAGAGCAAATTTAGAGATTTAACCTCTTATAATACTCTCCTTCTCTCTCTTTGTTGTGGGTCTTTATGACTATTTAAAGCTCTCTTTACATCTAATTTTGCCTGCTGAGAGGCCTCTCAAGTATTCAAAGCCTTCACTTCTTGTAAGAGACTCACATCATTTCATATAGGCTCAGCCCAATCTACTCATTTAATGAGGTATTGCTTTTTTCTTCAGTAGATTCATTTGCTCTGAATTTCCTCAATCTCAAACTCAGATTCTTTCAGAGTCTCTATAGCAGGTGACTGCCAGTTGGTTTGCCTCTGACTAGATAGGGAATCTGTTATCACAGCATATAAAAGCTTTACATTAAAGACATTATGAATGCTGAGTAAGATGTTCAGTCAGTAAGCATGAAATTCTATCTTTTCTAGCATGAAATATTGATTGTATTTTGCATTCAGCTTCTTGCACAGGTGATTAGTTCTTATGTTCTCTAAGCTCAATCAGATCTTATCTCCAGGTTGAAAGCTTGAAGCTGAGTCTCTTCATCTATTCATATATTTCTCTTGAGATTGCTGAGCATCTGTCATTTTTACTTGAGCTCACTTCAACACTTCATGAGTCATTCTCATATAATCATTCACAAACTCAATGAGATTATGTGACATTTCAATGAAGGGTGCATCAGCTATATCAATGAAGGAGATGTGAAAAAGATGTGTTAAAAAGAACAGACTCATTTCTGTTGAGACAGCATCTCTATTATTGATGATCAGCTCTGCTAGAGAGAGTCATTCACATCAGTCATCCTGTTGAAAGCTAATGTACTTGTGTAGATAGATTTTCAGAATCTGATTCATTCACTCTGTAGCTTCATCAGTCTCTGAGTGATAGACTGTAAAGAGTTATCTCTTAATATCTAATTTCTCACACACTCAAGTTCAAAACATGCTTATGAAAGCTGACTCTCAATCTGACACTATCATCTTAGAAATGTCATGTTGAGAAATGATGTTGTGAAGAAACACTCTAGTCACTATCTTCACATCAGTTTTCTTAACTGCTTTTAATATAATCCCCTTGATTAGTCTGTCTGTTATAATCATGATATTCATATATTCTTTAGAGCTCATTAAGTCTACAATAAAGTTCATGAAAAGCTCCTGCCACATATATTTAGAAATGAGAGGAGGCTTAAGCAGTCTCTGATGTTGATCTCTTCATGCAGTATTTGATCTGCAAAGATGACAGTTTCTGATCATTCTTCTCACATTGATGACATAGTCTGATCAGTAGAACTCATGTTTTAGAACTTCTGTCATTTGCTCTTGCCTGGGATGACTGATAAGAGATGAGTTATGAGTCTCATACACTAATCTGATTTGAAGAGATTCAAAGTCTGGCATTCACTTACAATCTCAATAGAGAAGCTCCCTGTTCTTGTTTAAAGAGCACTCAGAGATGGAGATCTTAATGCTGAGTTCAGAAGAAAATCTGAATCTTCTCTCATGAAGAGTTTACTTCAGATACTGTAAGATCTTGTCATTTTTGTGAGCCTTATTTCACTGAGCTTGAAGAGACATCTCAGGTTTCATGCTGACAGTGATCACTATTGATTCCATTCTAGATGCCAGTATGTTAAACTTAAGTAGTTGAGCTTGTCTCTGCTTGATTCTCTCATTATCAGCACTCTGTAGCATGTTTTGCTCTCTTCATAATAGAATATCTGATCCAGTGTTCAACTTCTCTGACTGATAATCAATTCTGAAGTTGAATTAATAGAGAATATCTATTCAACATAGCTGTCTTTCATTTAGTCTGTATGTAGTCATGAAGTATTCTAGATTCTTATGATCTGTGAGAATCTTGAATTCCTTTACACTTCATAGCTCAGTGTCTCATTTCTTTAAACACTCAATTATCACTAATAACTTCTTATCATGAATCTCATAGTTGCATTCTGCAGGTGAATGCTTGTGAGAGAAGAAGGCACATGAGTGCAGAATGCTCTGCTCATCATATTGTAGTAGCACTTCTTCTGAGACATAATCTGAGAAGTTTGTTTTCAATATAGTCTCACAGTCAGAATTGAATTGAAGCAGAATCAGAGCAGAGATAAATATTGATTTTAGACACTTAAAAGCTTCTTCAGCCTTGCTCATCCACAAAAAAGAAACATTCTTGTGTGTAAGAATCATCAGTAAGATCATGATCTTTGAGAAATCTCTGATAAATCATCTATAGAAATTGACAAAGTCTAAAAATTCTTGTACATCTTTAAGAGTAGTAGATGTCACTCATTTCAAAATAGCTTTAATCTTCTCTGAATTCATTCATATACTCTTGCTTGCTTCAATGATGAATTTAAGATATTTTGTGCTGTTCATCTTGAACTCACTCTTTCTGATGTCTGCCTGCAGATCTGCTTTCTGTAGACATATAAGCATCTTTTGTACATGCTCATGATGCTTCTATAAGCTTCTTAAGAAAAATATCAAGATGTCATCTAAATAGGCTGAGCAGAAGTCATCCAGATATTCATGTAATGCTCAGTTGATATATTTTTGAAATGTGCTCAGAGCATTGGTCAAATCAAAGAGTGTAATCAGCCACTCAAATAGTCTGTATCTGATTCTAAAGGCTGTCATTTACTCATCATCTTCTGTGATTCAAATCTTGTGAAAAGCTGTAATAATGTCCAGCTTAGTGAATCATTTAGTCTGTTCAATTCACTGTAGAGTCTCACTGATTAATGATAGAGAATATTGATTCTTTCAGATGATTTTGTTAAGAGCTCAATAGTCTACACAGAATCTTAGTTCACTCTTAGACTTCTTTATGAATAGTACAGAAGCAGCTGCAGAAGAGTTGCTCACTCTAATAATACTCTTATCTAGATAATCTGTAAGAGTCTTTCACAAAGTCAGTAGTTCCTCTTAAGACATATTATATAATAGGCCTCAAGGGGGTTGTTTCACACTATCATTAGTTTTTTTAATCAGTTCAATCTCATGATCTCTATCTGAGCAATGAAGTAGGGATAAAGTGTCAGTGACTTTCTTATCAAATACATTCAAAAACTCATGATAATGTTTAGGCAGCTTTTCTCTAGGGTCAATCTTTAGTTTCACTTCTAGAGTCTTTTGAATGTTGATCAAACTGACAGTGAAGATCTTGATGTTTCACTTCTCTCAAGTGCTCACAAGTCTAGAGAAGCTTACAGCAGAGATGGAAATCATATCAGCTTTTGCATTTAAACTAGACTCTATTTCTATGTCACTCTCTTCAAATCTTACAATTCTTTGATGAGGAATCACAGTCACCTTTTGCTGGGCCAGCCAGAGGTCATCTAGATACATATCATGATCATATAACTCATTCACCATATAGAGAAAGGCTTGTTCAGTTACATGATCACCTATATCAATTTGAATGCTAGTCACTATGCTTATGAAGAGTCCCATGAAGTCTTCAAAGCCAGTCATTTTAACAGAGGGAATTTCAATGCACAGGAGCTTATGCTTGTTAATGTAGAATTGAGAAATAAGATCATAGACATTACATTCACTGTCTATCATTACTCTAGTTGAAAAGACATTATCTACTAGAGCATTGACAGTGAAGAATTTGAATATTATCTTAGATTTAAATCTTTTTCATTGCTTTCTCATAAGCTTCTTATTTCACTTCTTTCAGTGTTTTTTGATTGGAGCTACTCTTTTCTCAAATCCTCACTCATATCCACATCATCATTGTTCAGTACCAGCTTGGGGATCACCTTAGCTATCATGAGAGTGACAGGGCATCTGAGAGATTTGAACAGGCAGCTCTTAATCATATGATCTCTGACTCTGCATCTCAGACACAGGTCTTGCTCTCTTCATTAATTAACCACTGTCTGATTTATCAATTTGATGTGATGAGCACTTGAGGTTACAGCACCAGGAGAGAGATCCATCAGATCATCAGTGGAAGCTTGAGACTGATTTCATCAGTCAAGGACAGCATGACAAAGTAGAAAGTGTGAATTAAATGTCATATGATCTGAAGAAGATCTGCTCTTGTGACATTTAGATCACTGTCTTAAAGTCTTAAGCTCAGAGAGTTGATGATCAACTAATCTAAGCTCCTTGCAGTAATTCTCATAGAGAGATAGTTCTCTTACATCCATCATGCCTTCTCTCAGCTCCATGCTTAGAGTAGATTTCAAATACCTCTTTATAATATGATCATCTCATTTGTGATCATCAGCTTCCAGCAATAGCTGATTAAATTCAGACAAAAAGTCAAAGAGAGCTCTTCTACACTATTATAGATTGTTGAGCTTTTGCATAGCCTTTTTCTGTCATGCAGAATCACTAAAGAGCATGTGTGTCTGCTTCAGTAAGCTCTCTATCATGAAGTTGACCTTGTTCTTATTATTCTCAATCCAGAGGTAAACTCAAGCTGCTGCCATTTTTTTCAGTCTCAAGTATACATATCAAGCACATTTCTCATTATTATCTAAAGCTTTTCTATCAATCTTAAGTTTTGATTGAAGCTTTAGCTCTTACTGAGAATAGTGCTTCAGATTAGAATCATCATACTTCTTACAGTCCAGTAGCTTGATCTTTGGTCTTCTGACTGCAATGAGTGATTGTGAGTTTGATTGAGAGAGAGTTGATGTCAAGATGTTCAAAGCTTGTTGTAGATTAGCTACTTCAGCTTGCTGAGCTGCTATTAAATTTCTATTCTCACATTGAATCTGTTCCTGCTGTTGAAAAAAGATCATTCATTGTTGTTCAAAGCTGCTGAGAGTGTCTCTGCTCATTGCTTTGTATTGATTCATTTGTGTATTTGTTGTACAAGTCTGTCACTTTATCTCATTCAGCTAGACATTTTCAATGTTGTTTGTTCATTTATTAGCATGATTGCTAACTCAGTCTATTCATATATCAGTACTATCACTGAACTTCATGATGCAGGATTTAAGGCTTTCAATAGCCTATCATATGTCAGCATGTTTGCTGAGCTTCATGATACAGAATTAAGACTCTCAGTGGCCTATCAATGAAAGGAGTAAAGCAATTTATAATGTAAAGGATTAAGCTCTAAGAACTAGAGGCTAGTCCTCCTATATAACAAGGACAAATTGCTTGAGAAAGGGAAGAAAAGAATGAGATGAGAACTCAAGCTTAAGCAAGCTCACATAGCATGATCATGTGCGCATGTGCGAATGATGGCTAGGCTGAGTCAGCCAGTCAGAGCAAATCTAGGGGTTCAACCCCTTACATATAGGAGGACTAGCCTCTAGTTCTTAGAGCTTAACCCTTTACACAATCTAATAAGTCTCAGAAAACTTATATGCAAAGATTATACTTTTAAACAATTGATATATAGTAATAATCATTCAATTTTGATAATAACTTCTGATAGAATGATAGACTTCACAGTACATTTAAATGATAAGAATATTTATATAATAGAGAAATCATCAGCATTAAAAGATTTGATTTATTTTACAATATCAAATAATAATTTTAAATTTACATATATCTTGCAATCAAAAAATAATCCTCTAATAAAGCTGCTCAAGGGAGATATTAAGACTTTGAAATACATAATGATATAGTGGCATCAAAAGCTGAGTCACTTAAATTTAATGAATATATTAAGAATGATTGTAAATTCTAGACTAGAGATATAAATAAGAGATCAAAGAACTATATCATTCTGCAAGATATGTGTGCAAGCAAAAATGATCTATTTGTTCTTTATTTCAATAAGCAGAGCTGTCAAATCAGCAATGAGATTTTTTGTAAACCTTATAGAAGAAGAAAAAACACTATATAATAAAAAAAACCTACTCACTGAAGGAGATGTAAGATATTGAATAAAGATTACAAATGATATTACTTGCTTTATATAAATTATTCTAATTATTATAAAAGCAAAGATCACATCAGTACTCATGAACTTCATTGACATGATTAAGACAACATCTCAATGACCTATAGAAACTCTAAACTGAAATGATAATAAAGAGTTCAAAAGTAATAATCTCAAAGTATTTTTTAAGAATAAGAGAATAGCGTATGAAGTGACAACTTCAGATACATCTTAATCAAATAGCTCTGCAGAATATGTGAATTGATTAGTAATAAATAAGATAAGAAGTCTATTATTCAATAGTGAGCTTGTCAGAGAGCTTTGATATGAAGCAATACAAGTAGCTGTAATGTTGATAAATACATTCTCTACATCAATAAATATTTTTAACTGCAAAGATAGCAGTTTATTAACATTTTTTGAAGTCTGAACAGAGGTTTAATCATCAACTCATTGAATTTGCAGATGAGGATGTAAGATTTACAAGAAGAATCTGAAAGTGATAAATAAACTCACAGACGAAATAGATGACAAGAAGTGATAATTGATGAATTATCAAAAATTGCATCAATATTGTATATAAGATTCAAAGAAATACAAATTAGAGATTGATAGAAATGTTATTTTTAATGAAGATTTTATCATAGAATCTGTTCCTGTGAATGTTATAAGTGAAGTTATTGAGATAATGAGAGAAGATATCAAACTGTTAAAAAAATTAGATGTTGTTGACTCTCTGAATGACTAATGTCACTGTCTATTAGAACAACTAGCAAAAGATAAATCAGAGATTCTGAAAATATTGATTAATGATGATCTGAAGAATATCATTAATTTAATCAATCTATTTGATGAGATAGAGCTAGTTAAGGATAATGAATCTAACATACCTGCCAGTATCACTAATTCTATTCTCAGTATATTTATGAATCATTCAAATTATCTAGCAGAGATGAAGAAGAGTTCAAATTAAAATCAGTAGCTTGAGATAATGAGAAAAGAAGTCAAAATATTCAAAAATAAAAAGATATATGTTATCATTGAGAAGATACCTGAAATGAATATATTGACAGACAAATGAGTATTTGACTGTAAGTTGAATAATAAAGATAAAATAATTTATTTTATAGTCTTCTAAGTGATTAGAGAATTTCTGCAGCAGCAGAGCATTCACTACTTCAAGTTCTATGCTGCAGTCATCTCAAGGCCTACAAGTCACTTTCTATTCACTATGTCAACTGCCAGAGGTTAGAAATCTTAGTTGATTGACTATATATCAGTATTTTTAAATGATGTACTGCTACAGAATGAAATAGTCTATATGCAATTATATATAGGCATTAAACATAGAAGAAAGGGACTGGTGAGTCTTCTTAGACAGAGGTTGTATGATATAAAACAAGCTGCAAGGACTTAATATTTTATAATGATAAAGTATCTCACATCACTGAGGTTCAGAATTTTAAAATATAATGAAGAATTTCTATTTTATCCTATTCATAAGATCTATTTAATACTGTATATTGATGATTGCAGAGTTATAGACCTTAAATAAATAAAATTAGATTGAGTAGTAAGTGAGATACAGAAGAAATTTGACACAAAAGATATTGAAGAAAACAAGCTTTATCTTGAGATGAAGATCAAATACAGGTCAAATGATAACTTAGCAGTCTCACAGATCTACTATATTGAAGAGATCCTTGAAGATTTTGAGATAAATAAGATTAACCCCACTGACACATCTATGATGACAGGTATACAACTTGAATTTACTCTAGAGAAGAACATTGAATTGAAAGATGAGTTTACAGCTACAAGATATTATCAGAGACATAGATCATTTCAATATTTTATATCAAGCACAAGGTCAAATTTAGCATTTACTATGAATTATTTGTCAAGATTCAACTTACTTCTGAATAAAAACTGCTAAGTAGCCCTAAAGCACATTCTTCACTATGTAAAGAAGACAAAAGCTCTGAGAATAGTTTATAAAAATGAGGAAAATAATAGAAATCTACAGTTAATTGCTTATTATGATTTAAATTGAGCAGATGCAAACTCTTAATATAAATCAACATCTGACTATATTATCATGATTAATGAATTGTCAATATTATAACACTTATAATGTCAAACATTAACTGCAAAATTAACAACAAAAGCAGAATATATCACTGCTAGTGAGACTACATATGAGCTTATTTGATTGAATGACATATTGCAAGATGCAGGTCTGATAGAAGAGAAGTCTAAGATCTGCATAACATTGCAAATAAATAATAAATATGCTATTGATCTGGCAAAGGAGAAGTCCTTGACAAAGAGATTCTGTCATATAGAGATTCATTACTATATACTTCATGACCTAGTTGAGAAGGAAGAGATGGAGCTATTACATATAAATTCTACAGTGAATAAAGCAGATGAATTTACAAAGTCTCTGCCAAAGCCAGCTTACAATGAATTTGTGGAAAAAATAGGATTAACATAGGTCTGATCTCATTGATGAGAATGATTGAATTTACATAGTTTTACAGCTTCTAAGAAGGTATAATAAGAATACAGATTAGAGAAATAATTATATACTTTTTTTATAAAGTTATAGTATAGAGGTGTAATAGAGCTTTTCCTAATAGAGAAACTAGCATCTGATTCTTGTATTTAATTTTTATTAATTTTTATTGTAGATTTGAGAGCATTCAGCAGCTAGGGAATAAAGCAAAGCTTGGACTCACTGTGGCATGAGGGGGTGTTGGAGAATTCCCCAGCTACATAAGATCACGTGCACTTATATATTTATTAGTAGCTAGCTAGCTTGCTTAAAGACACACAATGCAACAAGGTAGACAACAGTTCTCTAAGATTTATCTCTAATCTTCATGAAGTGCTGATTTTATCCTTCAAGAAGTACTGATGCTAAAGAACTGATTTTTGAGAAGTGCTAATCTGTGCTGATTCTGAATGCTAAATTTTAAGATGATGCTGATTCTTTAGAAGGTGCTGATTCTAAAGTACTTTGATAAGCAGTATAAAGATAATGTAATCTATCATCTAATTGATTGGATCATCTAGTTGATTGAATCACCTAGTTGATTGAATTATCTAGTTGATTGAATCATCTAGTCAATTGATTTATCTAACGCGTACACATCTAGCATTCATATTAACAAAACATTTACTCTACAGCCTTATTAAGCTTTCACTCAGGAAGGAAAAATTCTTTTGACTATTCAAGCATTAAAAAAAGATCAAATTTCAAGTATTAAAAAAGCTGCAAGCTTGTACAGTATCTCTTTTACTATCTTACAGAATTGATTAAATGATTGTACAACACAAGAGAATTCTCAACTCAACAATCAAAAATTAACCTTTACTGAAGAGTCAGTTATTGTACAGTAGATTCTATCTATAGATGAATATGATCAGCCTCCTTGAGTACGCATTGTATGAGAAACAGTCAATCTTCTTCTTGCCAATTGAGATCCTAGCACTGAGGCTAAATCTCCACCTACAGTTAGTAAATGCTAAGTTAATTGATTTATTGATTGCTATTCTGAGCTCAAATCCAAGTTCTCACATAAGTATAATCATCAATAAGCTCTATGTGAAGATTCTGAGATTATTTGTAAGTGGTTCAGACTTGTATAAAATACTATTATAAAGTATAAGATTCTAGAAGATAATATCTACAATTTTAATGAGATTGAATTTCAAATGAAAGTTATTAGCACTACTAGGATGATAACTAGGTCTGAAAGAATTAATTATTCAAAACTGATTCAATCTGGAAATTAAGAATAGGTAACTGTTATTGTTGAAATCAATATCATAGGTTCAGCTCTTTATATAATAATCATCCTCAAAGAAAAAGTGCACTAATCCTATTGGTATGAGACAAAAGGGCTACCAGGCAACTAAGTCATTGAAGTCAATGATAATAGCTGGACAACTAACAAGCTGAGCATGTATTAACTGAAAGAGATGTTCATCAAGAACATCCTACCCTATATGAAGGGTAAATACTAACTGTTGATTCTTGATAGATATGGAAGTCATACTTTAGCTGAATTTGACTGGTTCTGCTCTGAGAACAATATTATTGCTCTTTATATACTAGCTTATTTCTTTTATCTTCTTCAATTATTAAATGTTAGCTGCTTCTCCTCTTTGAAAATAGTGTATATATAACTAGTAGAGAAGCAGATATAGCTTAGAATCAATCATATTAATAAAAAGAAGTTTTTGACCCTATATCTTACTGCTCATATACAGGCCTTGAAAGAGAATAAAATCAAGAGCAGTTTTAGAGCTACTGAGTTAATTTCATATAATCTTAAATAGATTTTCTCATATCTTAATATCACAATACATATACTTACCGCTTATGAAACTTCTCATAGCTCTCAAGCTTCCTGAGCTACAATTATACCATATAATATACATCAATTAGAGCAGCAGGCTGAGAAGGTCAGAAAATATATCAAACATCATATGCAGAGTCTACACAGTTCTACTTATCAGGCTATAAGCTAGATTATCAAAGGCTATCAAATGACTATATATAGAATATCACTTTTAGAGCAGAAGATCAAGAAATTAATAGTCACAAATGTAAAATAAAAGAGAAAATAGGAAATAGACTGTATAAATATAGCTTAAAAAAATGCTTTGAGAATTAAAGAAGACTTAAATTATATACAAAGAATTAATAAATGAGAAGAAGGGGTGATTGAAGCTGCTGATTCTCAATCATGAAAACACACAGTACTATAGTGTAGTATATATGAGACTATTAAACATATTGCTTGTACATGCTCTTAGTGTGTAAGAAATAATTCTTAATATAATTTACTATTTTCTGTATATAATTATTGCTTAATTTAATCTAAGATACTTTGAGTAGTGAAAGGCTGATTGATTAGATGATTTAATTGATTAAATGATGAATTACATTAAGTGATTTAGTAAGCAAATGTGGTAAGCAGTGTGAGGACAAAGAGCTAGTATAAAGAGCTTTCTTTGATATTATATATAGATAATAAGAACTACTTTTTATTTAATTTCTAAAAATTTACTATTTTTTTCAAATTTTATTCTCTTTTAATATTCTATCTTATATTATTTTATGATAAATATTTTTATTGTATATAGTATAATATAATTTTATAAATTTATAATAAAGTATTAATAATAATAAAATTTTTTTTAATAAATAAAAAAAATATTTTTTATAATTTATTATTAAATAAAATATATTTAATGTATTTATTTTTATTTTATATTTAATAAATTATAAAATTAAATAATTATTAACTAAAATTTCTCATATTAAATAAATATATATATATATATATATATATATATATATATATATATTAAATATATTAACAGTTTTTAATAATATAATTAATTATATTATATTTATTATATGTAATAAAGCTCAGTATATCTTTTAAGTAGCTATGTTAAAAGTAAAAAAAAGTAAAATAAAAAATTTATCAAACTTATCAATAGATTAATTATCTTAGTTATTCCTTTATTGAAATTCTTATAATATTTACTTTTATATTTTACTATTAGAATTATTATCATTAAAATATTATTTCAAAGATGAATAAAAAAAAAATTAAAAACTAATTGATAAATAATATACTAAAATTTCTTATATATTTAAAAAAAATTTAATTATTGAGCTAGATAATTATATATTTAATATATTTAATTAATTTTAAGCTTTGATTTTATAAAATATATATTTAACTTATTAATATAAATTTTTAAAAATTTATTAAAAATCTAATAGTAAATATAATAATATAGAATAGATAAACTCTGTTTAATCTTCTCAACAGTATAAGATTACAAGTCAAAATGATCAGTAAATATAACTATTTAGATATTAATATAGTAATTAACTCTATAATTACTTTGCATATGAATACCATATAAATATAAAAAATGGTATTAAGGAAAAGAGCTATATAAATAAAGCTTTTACTGAATTTATCTCTTAAGAACTATTTTAGTATTTCATCTAAATAATTTATTTAGCTGACAATCAAATATCTATTTTATCTGTATCTAAATTAAAATTTTAATATAATACTAAAATCTATAACTCTTTTTACCTTTTTTAAAGCAGATTTTTTACATAAAAATTTCTAAAAATTTTTATTTACTTTTATTTTGAACCTTTGAGAAAACTACTAAGATATCAATAGCAGTTAAAAAGTCTAATAGTTTATAAAAATCAAACTAAGATATGATAACTTTAGTAGAGAGAAATATAAAACTAATAAAGCTATTATCAAAGAAAATATTTTTGAAAGCAATTGAAAAAAATTTAAAGCAAATATATTAAAAGATTGCAGATTTTATAAATAAAGTAAGAGAAACTTTAGATTGAATTAAAATAAAATAAAATGATCAGAGAAAGCAAATAGATAAATTTGATTAGTAAATAAACAGTTTAATAGAGAAATAAAATACTTTATAGCAGATAGTGAATTCTTTAGTCTCATAAATCAGACTAATAAACACTTAACAGATATGATAATTAGTTAAGCTTGATGACTTGAAGCACTTTATTAATATAAAAAACTAATATTTGAAAACTGGCTCTTATAAATAAGATGCAAATTACCTGTTAACATTAACTACTTTTCAACTGAAAAAAGCTGAAATATATATATAGAAAATAAGATAGATGATAAAATAGTAAAATATCTGAGTTTTAGAATAAAATAAAATCACTTTAAAAAGTATAATACTATAAAAAAAAGTTTTGATTATCTGTAAAATATATATAAGAATATTAATAAACTTGAAAATATAAATATGAAATACTAATAATTGATAATGAGAAATGAGATTAATTATTATATCTTTTTAATTAAGTTCTTATATTTGACTTGTGAAACTTAGGTTTAGAAGAAAGATTATAAAGTAGACTTTTTTCACAAGTAATTCTTTAATTTTCAATGTATAATTGCAGTAGTTATATTAGTTACAGCATTTTTCATAAGATTCAAAAGAACTATATTCAGACTACTGATTATCTCAAAAGTATATTTAATCAAAATAGCTGATAATTGCTCAACTGTTAAAATATTTCTTTGAGACTAAGTAATTGTAAGTCAACTTTAATTACACTAGTATAAATAATTAAGAATTAAAAAAAAATATATAAAATGCTTCAACTGCTAAAGTAAAGATTATATAGTATAGAATTACTCATACAAGTAAGAGACTAAATTAAAGAAAGTAAATATTAAAACTACTATCATTAAGTTAGAAAAAGATAAAGTCTAAGATAAGTCTTTTTCTCAGATAAGATAATTACACTAAAAGCTTTGAACATGAACAAGCTGATAAATGAAAATTCTTTTATTATATGTATCAAGATAACTTTTAATGAATATATTATTTTTATAATATTAATAGAAAATTCTGAAGCAAATTTCTATATTCTTATTAACTCAAGTTTTGTATAAATATATCAAAGTATTAAAGACTAGCTTTGAAGATATAAAAAGAAGTTATTAGATTGTAAGCTTCAATGATCAAAAAGAAACTTTAATTATTAAAGATATTTTTTTATATTTATAAATAGATAAAAGAAGATTTTTAAATATATTAATTTTAATAATAAATCTGAGAAGCACTGATATAATTCTAAAATAAACTTAACTAATAAAGTACAATATATGACTAGATATAAAAAATTAATATATAGTTTGATTAAGTATATATATATCTGCAGATGAGATATCAGAAGATCATAGTATAATAATCTCAAGAAATATTCTAAAGAGATCAGTGATAAACTTAGAGCATCAACAAGATATAGGCTAC
Source organism: Paracoccidioides lutzii (assembly GCF_000150705.2). Classification (NCBI taxonomy): domain Eukaryota; kingdom Fungi; phylum Ascomycota; class Eurotiomycetes; order Onygenales; family Ajellomycetaceae; genus Paracoccidioides; species Paracoccidioides lutzii. The sequence continues at coordinate 44,536 of NW_015441005.1, forward strand.
TGTGATAGACTTATTGATAAGAAATTCAAATGAGAAGTTGTTGAAAGAAGTGAGATTATAAATAGCTTAAATAATTCTTTAAAAAAATCTATTAGAATATAATAAAGAAATAAATTAGATAAGCAGCAAAAGATGATATTTATTGAAGATGTGATCTTTTATCATCATAAAAGAAGTAATAAATTAGAGATCTTTATTTTAAGTTTTTATAAAATAAATAAAATTATGAAAAAAAAAAGATTATTATTAATATAAAACTGAAAAATGAAGAGATGATTAATATACAGTTATCACAGAATTATATAAAATTCTCTAATATTTTTTCAAAGACTGTAGATGATCTGCTTATTTATAGAAAAATATTAAAAGAATATAAAAAATATATTAAAAAAGTTTTGACTAGGTTATAAGAGATTAAACTATAGACAAATATCTTAAAATGTAAGTTTTATATTCAATAGATAAAATACTTAAAATTTATTATCACTAATTAAGAGATTAAAATTGACTTTAAAAAGATTATAGTTATATTATAATGAGTAGTATTTAGAACAGTTAAAAGAGTTCAATCATTCTTGAGACTTTGCAACTTCTATCAGTACTTTGATAAGAAATATAATCAGATTATAGAGTCATTATTTAAACTTATTTAGAAGAATTAATTTTTTAAATAAAATAAGATCTGTCAATCTATTCTTAATTAAAATAAAGAAAGTTCTATTTAATATCTCAATGCTCTATTATTATAATTTAAATTAAAAGATTTATATTAAGATAAATGCTTTAAATGATATTATAGTCAATGTTTTATCTCAACTGTATGAGAATAAGTAGTAATATTCAGTTGTTTTCTATTTAGCTTTTATAAGTAAATTAGAAAAAAATATAAAATTTATAATAATAAAATACTAATAATTATGACAGTATTGACAAAATGATATACTAAGTTAAAAAACTTTCAAAAAATAAAGAAATTTAAAATCTTAACTAATTATTGAATTTTTGAATAATTTATAATAATTAAGAATTTTAATATTTAATAAGTATGTTAAACAGAGTTTTTTATCTGATTTTACTTTATAATTCAGTATTGATCTGAGTGTTAAAATATACTAACAGATGTACTGAGCTGATTAAAGATTCAAAAAAATAATAATAGCATTTAGATATAATTATTTCTTAAATCAAAGAGATTAAATTTAATAATTATTAAAAAATTTATTAAAATCAAGACTTTAGACATTAGTATATATATTTTTAATAAAGTTAAAATTATTAATAAAGAGGTAGAATTACTGAAATTATGATGTGAAAAAGTACAATAAGAAGAACAACTTTAAAAACTTATAAATAAAATTTTATATTTTGAAGGATATTTATTAATATTAATTAAAAAAATTTTACTCTTTAAATATATTTTTTAAAGAAGATTCATAATTAGTTATTAATAATATATTCAGAAAAGAGAAAACTATACTCATTAATAGAAATAAGATACTACTGAAGTAAATAAATTAAAAATATTGATTAATATATAAGTAATTACTTAGTATATTGATGAATAAAGATTTTTTGTAATAAGATCTTAAAGCTGCTGAAGCTACTATCAATTTCTAGCAAGATCTGATAATACTTATTAATAAACTTTATAAATAATCTGATGATAAAAAAAGGCTATGATATAATATTAATGATTATTTATTGATTAAGTAAGAAGTCTGTATCTATTCTTATTACAAGAAAAGTATATGTCAAAGAGTTGATAAAACTATTTTTGAAATATTACTATGAATATTATAAAGTATTAAATTTAATTATATTAGATTATAAATTATAATTTATCTTATATTTATGAAGTGAATTCATCAGAAGATTAAGAGTTAAGCTGAAGCTTTTATCAACTCATCATATATAAACAGATAATCAAACATAGATAGTTAATCAATACCTATTAATCAAGCTTTATATGTATATAAACTACTCTCAAAATAACTGAAATGAATAATTATTAATGATGAATCATGTAGCTAAAGTTTTGATAAATAAATCAACCGAGATAATATTATTTCTAACTATATATAAATATGAATCTTGAATATTCTTTGATTGAAAGTCTTTGCTGAAAATATTATCTAAAGAAAAAAAACTTAAATGAGAAAATATCTAGCAGCATATCATTCAAATAAAGAAAATATAAAAGTTAATAGCTGATAATATATAAAAAGTACAAGAAATAATAAAAATATAGATCAACAAATACTGTTAGAAGTCAAACTTTGAGATAGAGGATAAGATATTCCTGTCACTTAAGAATTATAGAATTCAGTATCTCAGCAGAAAGTTTATAGAGTAAAATAAAGACTCTTTTAAGATTATTAAAAGAGTTGACAATAGCTACAGACTAAGACTACTGAACAGTATAAAAATTCATTCAATATTCTCTTCTGATAAGCTACAGAAACCTGTAAATGATTCTCTATTACAATAATTAAATGAGATATCAAAATCAGTCAATATATAAGAAGAAAATAAGTGAGAAGTTGAGAATATTTTAGCAAGTTATATCTTTTATTAAAAGCTTCAATATTGAGTAAAATAATTATAATTTGATAAAGATTTAATATAATATTCAGTATAAAATTTAAAGAAATCACTATATCTGATTTAAAAACTTCATATTGTAAATTTAATAAAAGTAGAGTTCTTAAAATAATTAAGTAAATAACTAAAAAATTAAAAAAAGAATAACTATATAGCAGATAAAGTAAATGATAATCTATCAACATAAGAGTATGTTTAAACTTCAATAAGAAATAATATAATAATGTAGAACAAGCTTATATTCAATCTTCTTGATAGTATAATTACTATAGGCTGAGGCAATTGATCATTGTACAAACTGAAATGAGTGATAATTGCAACTGTTTAGACAATAGCATAGTAGTCAACCTCACAATTACTTCACATACTAATAAAATGTAAATATGATCATTATCTAGAAATTGTATTAAGAATAAAAACTATATAAACAGAGTCTTCTTTGAACTTATCTTTTAAAAATCATCTTAATATTCACTCAAATAGTTTATTTAGTTAGCAATTAAATATTTATTCATCTGCATGTAGATTGAAGTTATGATAATATACTTAAAATAAATAAATAATAATAATAATAAAATAAACTCAAATTAATATTTTAAAATCTTATTATTAATAATTAAATTTTATAATTCTAAATGTAAAAGATTATTTTTTAATTAATTGAAATTGCAGTATTTTAGGATATTTTGAGCCAATAAAATAAGTTATATAGTTGATAGATTTCATTGCATTGGAATAAAATAAAATTTTATATGAAGACTGAATTCAAAGAAGGAATTCATCATATGAAGGTTTGTTATAGCGACTGTAGCACTGAGAGGGAACATGGAAATGACGAAATTGATGTGTGATCCAGTCGATTCATTGGACTTACATATATTCGATGAGATATTAGCATGTGAAGGTTTACTCTATTTTGCACCGTTTGCTTCACGTGATCTAGATAGCCTCCCGAATGGGAAGATGAAGATCAAACGAACGCGATACTCGTCAACATCTAATTACTACATCTTGAGAGGAACGTTGATTATTCGTAACTACGGAGAACTCCGTAATATCTATCTAATCGTCTCTAACTAATGTGGGTGTGGGCTACATGCTAGGGCTGTTGTATTTAGCATCAACCCTAAACACTACATACTTTTCGGCCAGCACATGGATGAGTTGACATTGACCACAACAACGGCTACCGGAGTTACAGCCAGATTTCGACATTGGGATTTATGCACTTCATCATTTGTCGCAAATAAACAGCTAACACACTACCTGGGGGGCTGGAGAGCTAGTTATAAGTGCTGTCAATTGGACAACTAGGTGATCGAAGTAATCCCATTCACCTCTAAACAACATGGCCGCAGACAACCACCACGTTGATACGCAGTACCCCTCCGCCAGCCTGCCCAGAGACAATTCAATTACAAGACATGGATTCAAAATTTCAGTCCAAAAACTCCCAATCCTCAAAGCGGGCCCAATCGATGAGATGACCACCAAACTTGGGATTGCTCCTCCTGAGATGATATTTGGCGACAACCATATCACGATCGAGCACCAGCCCTCCGGATGGAAACTGGATTTCAACGCGCTCGATGCTTTAGATCGCGTGGATAAAACTGGCGAGACAATGCTGAAAGTCGCGTACTCGAAGGAATGGCAACAGAGCAGGTAAGCCCGAAAAACCAGAGGTTTCCATACTATGCTATTTTCATTCTTCCTGATGCGGAACCACATCATTTTTGAGTAGAGAAAACACACATCAAGGAATTAAAGAAGTAGTCAAACCGTTTGATTGGTCCTATAGCACCGATTACAAGGGTTCCCTCTCTCCTGACGCAAAACCATTTGAACCATCCTCATCACCTATTCCTATTGAGCTCTTAAAGCGACCAGATCCAATCCTCTTTTTCGATGAGGTTATGCTCTATGAAGATGAGCTAGCCGATAATGGCATTGCCATGTTGTCGTGCAAAATCCGAGTTATGCCTTCTCGACTTTTGCTTCTCTCCCGGTTTTTCATGCGGCTGGATAATGTCCTGTTTCGACTGCGGGACACGAGAGTATATGTGGATTTTGAAACAGGAGAGGTTATTCGAGAGTATCAGTCTAAGGAAGAAGAGTATGACAAAGTGCGACAGGTACGTACAAGCTTTGAATGAAGATACTTGAAACCTTCGGTTTACTAACAGATATGCAGCGTCTGTCCACCTTTCGAGAAGATATTCCCGCTATAATGCGAGACCCGAACAGACTTTCTGAATTATTACCCTTGGTAGACACGAGCTTGGAGCATGTTTTCGTTTGCAGCTGAAGCAAATAGCCTTACTCTCCTCTCTCGTTCTGTTGAACTGAATCGATGCATCATGATGTATGATATACCATGAATCCAACGTAGATAGTTGAAGCTGGCTCTTACACTTCACCGTTCCCGGCATCCGATTTGTGCGCTACCATTCCATTGCTTTGGATTTGGTATTTAGGAGGCAGATATCTTTCATCTTCCTGTGCCTGGCCGTATAGATATATACCCATTTTAACCTGCAACCCACAGAAATTTAAGAGACATTTTTTCCTATACCCCCACGGCGTCAGCGATATCGGCACATTAAGTAGTCCATCCAACCATAAATATATTCAGCAATTCAAATTAATTTCATCCAGGTATTTTGCAGCGATTTTCTACTAATTTTCCTTGTTCATTAGTTAAAAGATCGTGAACAGCGAAAGGTCGTCAGGAGCAGGCTAGCGTCGCAGGCAAACAGTGCAAACATGAAATCGCAACTTATGCTTCACAAAAATATTACGATCACTGAATGCTTTGACATCATTCTATCTTCTTCTTCTTCTTCTTCTTCTTCTTCTTCATAATAATAATAATAATAATAATAGTAATAATTATAATAATAGATTTTCCCTTCCATCTAACCGACAATGTCTTCAAGGCACTCATGTACACAGTGCTCAGACATACTGAGGCTCGCCTTCAAACCCCAGGTAAACCGAAACCCTCCTCAAGGGCTAACTTTCACACCGGTATCAACTGATCAGGTTTGGATCTTGCTGATCAGGCGTTATTCATATATGCCTCCTCAGAGTCTCAATGGCATTCACAGAACCCTTAGTTCCACTTACAATGCCTCTGCGCACATAACTTGGGTTACCCGCCACAAAACCCCCAATGCCTCCACCACTCGATATACATCCACATCCACACCTTCGCAGAACAAGAGCAGAAAAATCCTGCGCAACCTAAAAAATGAGCCTGCTCATTGGTCGTCATCATCCTCACCTTCGCAATGGCCATCACCGATATCCCATATAGCCCAGTCTCTTCAGTCCCGCGCCTCGAAGACAACGGAAACATATACGGCGTATGGAGCTACAAAGAAGATGTTCGAGGCTTGCCAACTTCAGGCCGACTATACAATTCCTCAAGCTTCTCAACCTGGCGCAATAGTACCAAAGACTACCCATGGTGAGGATTTGGGCATAGGCGAGGGAGCATGGCATAAAGGTTGGTCAATTTTCTTCGCCGTCTCTGTATCCAAAACTGCAAATATGCTTTTTTGTATGTAGCACATATGGAAAAATTCAATCAAAGAACATCCCCCAGATATATTAGAGACATGAATAAAACACTAATCATATAAAACATACAGAACTCGGCCTCCTCCCAACCTTCTCCACCTGGTCCCAAGTCACCTTCCTGCATATGTACCTTGTAACCGTGCGTCTGCGCACCCTCCCCTCCCCCGAGAGCTTTCGCACTTACTCCCAGCACCTCGTCGACTCTTTCTCCCACAACGCGGAACATCGCATGGCCATCTACCACGGCATGACTATGCGCGGCATCCGCAACCGCTACCTCAAAGACCTCTTCATTCAATGGCGCGGGGTCCTGGCTGCTTATGATCAGGGTCTTGTATCTGGAGACGCTGTATTGGGAGTTGCTGTGTGGAGGAATATCTGGAAGGCATCACACATGAATCCGAAAGGAGGGAATGGAAATCACATAGAGGATATGGATTGGGAGAAAGTGGCAGTAGTTGTTGCGTATATGAGACGGGTGTTGGTCGGCCTCAGCCAGGTTCCGGATGAGAGTTTGGTGGATGTCGTTAATGGCAAGGCTGCTGATGGTGGTATCAAGAGCATTTTTGGAATTACTCGACAGGATTGGGCCTTGGTTGGGACTTCAAGTAAGGGGATGAAAGAGCCGTTTGCTCCCGTCCACAACGGATAAAATGGAATCGTAGATCGATTGGTTGGTTTGTAAACTATGTAGCATTATAGCCTTGGTGTACATACAACTGCTTGTGCATGTACAATTAGTGTTTATCGTCTCTATTTAATTCTAAAACATTTTGCTGTCCCAAAAGCCTACACTAAACATGCTGCAATGGCCCATATTTCTTTTGGATGAACTCCGACAGTAAGCTGTCAACATAAATATACGCATAGGCGCTTGGGCAAACTTTGGCATGAGGAAAGGAAAATGATATAATATCCATGGTAATAGCACGGACCTTCAGATCAGTAGAATTTCTTGAATTGACAACGAAAGCGAGGACATACTCCATCAATAATACTTAAAGTATCGTGACCGCAACCCGGGAAGCGTCGGCTCAGGGATACATCGGTAACTAACTACCAAACAAATCTTTTTTCACCAAGCCTCTGCAAATAGGATGATAGAAATCTTTGTTTTTCTCAAAAAGCTCAATGGCAATACTGCGGTCAAATTTCTCAAGTGCGCGGTACCTTTTTCGGGAAGCGAAAGGCAAAGAATTGTTAGCCCTGGATCGGTACATAAAGACAACGATAAGATCCATAATGTAGTCAACTTACAATGGACGGACATATTTCATTCGCCCTATGCTGCCCAATAATGCAGCCGTGGGTTCGATGACGCTCCTGTCCCCAACTTTCAAACCGACTTGAAAGTACAGGTTTGAAACCTCCGCGTTTTCCCCCTTCGCAAACCCATACACATCCCCCATCACCCTTGATTGCTCTGGTGTGAGAGGCTTATCGAATAACAGCACCTGCTCAAGGAAAACTACAATCTGGTTCGCATCCAATCCCTTAACATCGGCTGCAGTTGGCACAAATCCTGATTCAGAGGCTGTTAGCCATTTTTTCGCCAGATCGTAAACGACATCAACCAATGAGGTGTCAAAATCCGGTTTTGGCGGGAGCCCCGGTGAGAAGAACCACTTATCCCAATCAAGGGAGGTAAGCAAGACATAGGCTTCGGAGTCGGACAAGAAGAAGTCGATTATGGTCGATTTGAATTCATAGGAATCAAGGGACAACTCTTTATATTTCGAGAAGTACTGTAGAAGTATGGTCAGCTAGCAGTCACCGGAACATATTCAGCTCTGATTCGGGACACGCACGTAAGGAATAAATTGGTCAAACTTGTCCTTGCCGATGAGATTTTCAAGGTGGAACAAAAAAATGAATCCTTTTTCATATGGTATGCTGGAAAATGCATCGTCTGGATCTTTTCCTTTCAGATCAACGATGAGTTTGGTAAACTCATGGTCTTTACCAAAACGTTCGACTGACTCTGTTAGGGCTTTCCAGCCGATAATGGCCGAAAAGTGACGGTACGGTTCACCGTGCCTTCACAAGAATCGTCAGTAAAGGAGTATATAAGGTTTGAGGAATAGAGTAATGTTGGTGCTCACACTGCTGCCAGAATCTGTTAAATCGAGAAGTTAGTTAATTGAATATATTTTGAAGGTTTAAAGAGGAAAGTGTACATACCCTTCTCTCTAAGTATGTGGTCCAACCCTCATTAAGCCAAAAGTGCTCCCACGATGCGTTTGTGACAAGGTTACCGCTCCAGCTATGCGCAAGCTCATGGGCAATAACATCAACGTTTTGTCGATCCTACGGGTCCTGTCAACTGAAGCTCAGTAGGAAAAGAGACATGTTATCGACTACCTTTGAGATCAAACTAGGCGTGGCGAAGGTGAAAATGGGATTTTCCATTCCCCCGTATGGAAAACTTGGAGGAAGTATCAAAACATTATACTCTCCCCAGATATACGGGAAGATAATTTTCTAGAACTCCGAACTCAGTTTTCTGTCCCTCAAAATAAAAACAAACTTAGCATATTTTGAGAAATCCATACATCAATTGCTTGCATGAACCTTTCTGTGTCGGCTTCAAGTTCCCATTTACACTCCTCAAGTTTATCAGGACTGGCAGCAACCCTGCTCCTGGGGCCGATAGGTGCCTCCGCAATCTCACTGTTCCACATGTTAGCTTGTGATAGCTATTTCCCTATTTCTCTAAGGGTTTCACTTTCAAGGTGTTTAAATATAAGGAAAGTAATACGAAACTAAAACTTTGGCAGAGTAGGGTAACAACTCGGTTCTTACCCACTAGCAATCGCAAAAAGATATGCTGGAATAGGCACCTTCTGGTGAAATTGATAAACCTTGTTGTTAGGTAGCAAAGATGATGATGAAGCATCCCTAACAGGTACACCGCTGGCAATAACTGGAAGGGGAGACGAGATATTGAAATCAAAAAAGGCCTTGACATCTGGAGTGTCCTGGCATGGAAATATGGATCTGGCATGAATGGCCTGACACTGGGTAACTATACATAAACATGTAGGCTATCAGCAATCCTAAACAATATCTCATTTGTTTTCGTATCTTCAATAATAACAACTACTCACACATATAGGGGTACTTCCCCGTAGATGTTTGGGCTGGAGTCAGCCACTGCAACGCAGTGCATTTCTCGGTTGTTTCAACAGAGATATCAATATCAATGGTTTTGCCAAAAGCGACACCCTCAGCCAGGGGTGCCTTCAAGGCACTGCCATACGGCTCCTGGCGAGGAAGTAGTTCCCATTCGTTTAGCTTGCCATCAACCTTAACTTCGCGAATGTTAAGAAAGCTAGAATCTAATATGATCTCACGGCATTCAGCATTGGAGAGTGATTTCAACTGGTGAATGACATTTCCAGTGAGCTGCTGCTTATCAAATAGAATATCGAAGTTGACAGTGGTCCGAGTAGTGCGAAAGACATTGTAGTTAGAAAGGGTATTGGGATCCCTCCGTGGATTGATTGTTGTGGCCATATTGTTGTATTGTGGGGAAGGTTAGAATGATTCGCAATCGGAATTGTGGTCTCGGCAGCGACTTGGGATGCCTTGTGCGAGCCAGAAAGCTCCAGAGTCGCGGTAATGGCTGTCGAAGACAAAACACTAATCGCCAGGAGCATCAGAGGAAACTCACATCAATGTACTCCCCGCGCTAATCTTATTTAGTTACTATGCCAGGCCCAATAAACAGTAGGCTAACTAGTTAACTAACGTAACCAATCACCTGCCAGATCACCCCCATCATTCTATTTGAGAAAAATTTCAAGTTAAGCAATAACCACAAGGAATTCTACATAGAAATTATACAGAATAGACACTTAGATCAGTTGACACTGCCTAATATTATGTTCAGGTGTATTACACTTTTTGCAGGTTAAGGGTCTTTACTTTCTAGTCTCTGGATTCAAATCTTCAATCTTTTTCTTCATATGTTGATCAGGTTCCTGACGTCTATGTGAGGACACTTAGGACGAATGAACTGAGTGTCAAAAGGAAGCGTGAGAAGCTCTATAACTAGGATTGTAAGAGGGTAGGTGTGTATAGGCACGGCAAGCGCTACAGAGGGAAGAGGATAGTGATGGATGAAACATATGTGTAGAATTGAATAGTAACTAACCACTGAATCCCTTGAAGGAACTTTGGGGATTCAGAGTATTATATACATGAATGAGTAGCAATAGGTTTTACCTCTAATCTTCCATGAAATGAGGAATTAGTAATGCAGTGATCTGATTCTTCATGAAGTGCTGATTTTATTCTTCAGGAAGTGCTGATTCTAAAAAACTGATGTTTGAGAAGTGCTGATCTGTGTCGATTCTGAGTGCTGAATCTTGAGGTGATGCTGATTCTCTAAGAGGTGCTGATTCTAAAGTGCTTTGATAAGCAGTGTGAGGAGGTAATATATTTCCCAAGCGAGCGCAACACCCAAGTAAGCGCAGCACCAAAACCGCCAGAGCTTAACTCATTAGATTTAATTCAAATTATCTCAACACTACAACACTCAATTAAATTAAATTAAATTACACACAGTTGAGAACATCTTAATCTTGTATGTCTGATGATATTATAATTGCTGCAGCATTGTAAAACTCATCAGCATTAAGCAGATACAGGTAGTGAGAACTTATAAAATTAAATAACTAATTGTTTAACAGATATTGCAGACTTTGCAGATGCTGCAGATGAAGCTAGAAAACTTTGAACTTCTTCACTAGTTAAATCTTCTACTTTTTGTTAAATTCAATATCTAGATCTCTTGTATTTTTACTTTTTTATCTCATTTACATTGAATATATTCTAATATTACTTCTTTATAATAATAATACTGATCATATTATATTTATAGATATTGATAACTTGATTAAAGTTTTTTATAAAGTCTTAAAACTAATCTTTCATTAAGTTTTTAATTTTATTTATATGTAGATATAATTATCAGAAATTTTTAGATATTTAAAGTATTTAAAATATAATTAAAATACTAGAACTACTGCATAAGAGAATAAAAAATTGTAGTTGAATATTTAACTACTGAAGAATATAGTCAGATTGTAAGAGCACTATTTCAACTATTTTAAAATTATTTTAAATAGTCTGAAACTTATAGACTATAATATATACTGTAGAAAAAATATCTAAAAAATCTACTTTCTGAATAATATTAAATTTAAGTCATATTCACTATTGAACTAAGTCCTCATATGCTTACTTTAAAGCTGAAAAAATAATCATATCTAGTAGCTGCAAAAAATGTGAGAAATAAGATGATATATAAAAATATATTATAATATTATTCTTACAAATTCAATTTAATTTTAAAGTAAAATAACAATTATAATTATTTAAAATAAGAAAAATAGATCTATCAACTCTATGAGAATTTACTACTAAAATAAATATCTGTAAAAATTATCTTAAATTTATTTCATCAGTGGTTTAGTTATTTAAATTAGCATCTAGTCATTAGTCTTCTGAAAGATCTTCAAATCACTTTTTCAACAAGTCTTTGCTTTTAAAAATAATATAAAGAGGTAGAACTCATTTATATATATTGACTGACTCAATTACAATTATATATTTATAATTTTGAGACTTTAGAGTAATAGATAAGCTGATGAATTAACTCAATAAAGTATAATATATTATAAAATTAAATATTTAATAAAAATTTTAGTATACTTAAATAAATTTTAAGTTTGAAAGTTTAATTATATTTATAATTTATTATTAAATTAATAAATATTAAATAATCTTTAATAATTTTATAAATATCTCTATCTATTTTTAATAATTTATTAATATTATCTTTTTTAATTATTTAAATAAGTTTATAATAATATTTATAAATAATTTTTTAAATTATAATAGAACTTTAATAAAATATAAACAGTAGATAAACTCTTTACTAAATTAACTAAAGATAGTCAGCTTATAAGTCAGTATTTAAATATATAAGTTTACAATTAAGAGAATAAAATACATAAAATTTATTATTAGTATAGAAGAAATTAAGATAAACTTAGAAAAAATTATTATTATTATAAGATAATAAATTTCAATTATAGTTAAAAAGATTTAATTATTTTTAAAATTTAATAATTTTTATCAATAATTTATAAAAAAACTACAATTAAATTACAAAATTACTTTATTAGTTAATGAAAAAATTATTTTATTTATATAAATATTAGAATATAAATTAGTTTTTAAAGAACTGAAAAAGTAGTTAATAAAGACTTTGATATTATATTATTATAACTTTGAGTATAAAACTTATATTGAGACTTATATCTCTGATAAAATAGTAACTATGATAGTGTAGAACAGACTTATATTTAATTTTTTTGACAGCATAATCATACAGATTAAGGCAATAAGTAATTGCAACTGCATAGACAATAGCAAACAACCTTATAATTACTTTATATATAAATAATATATAAATGTGGTAATTATCTAGCAACTGCACTAAGAAAAAAAACTATATAAACAGAGCTTTTTTCAAATTTATCTTTTAGAAATCATTTTAGTATTCATTCAGATAACTTATTTAGTTGATAATTAAATATTTATTTATCTGCATTTAGATTAAAGCTATGATATAATACTAATATCAAAAATTTTCTTGCTTTTTATAAAATAGGTTTTTAGATAAAAAACCTTTGAGAATTTTTATCAACTTTTATTTTTGAACCTCTGAAAGAACTGCTAAAGATGTCAAAAGTAGTTAAAGAGTGTGATCATCTATAAAGATTAGACTGAAATATGATAATCTTGACTAAAAGAAATATGAAATTAAGAAATTTTATATTAAAAAAATAATTTTTTATGGTAATTGAAGAGAATTCAGATTATATAAATCAAGAAATTATTGATTTTATATATAAAACAAGAGATATTTTAGAAAAGATTAGAGCAGAATGAAATAAGTAGAGAAAGTAAATAAGTAAACTTGATCAGCAAGTGAGCAGCTTGATAGAGAAAGAAAATATATTATAACAGACTATGAACTCTTTAACTTCTCAAATCAGACTAATAAACACTCAATAAATATAGTGATTAGTTAAACTTAATAATTCTAAATACTTTATCAATAAGAAAAAACTGATATTTAAAAACTAACTTTTTTGAATAAAATGTAAACTAGCTGTTAATGTAGATCACTTTTCAATTAAAAAAAGCTGTTCAAGAATAAAAAAAGATCATTCTGAGAAGTTTGAAATAGTTAAAAAAGTATTCAAGTATCTACAAAAAATATATATAAGAATGTTAATAACTTTAAAAATGCAAAGATAGAATATCAATGACTAATAATGAGAAATAAAAATGATTATCATATATTTATGACTAAATTTCTATATCTGGCTAATAAAGCCTAAGTTTATAAAAAAGATTATAAAGTAAACTTTTTTTATAAGATTTTCTTTAATTTTCAACACATGGTTACAGCAGTCTGCATCAATTTAAGCATCTTTTATAAGATTCAAAAGATTTGTATCAGAATAACTTAATATTTTAAATACATACCTAGTCAAAATAACTGATAGCTGCTCAATCATGAAGAAACTCTTATAATTCAAATTAGCTATGAGAGAACTCTTTTAACTCAAAATTATAAATTAACTTTAATCATACTAGTACAGACAATTGAGAATAGACTAAAAAATAAAGATTAAAAAAAGAATATGAAATACTTCAATTGTTAAAGTAAAGATTATAGAGTATAAAAATACTTATGCAAGCAAGAGATAAAACTGAAGAAAGTGAATACTGAGGCCGCTGTTATCAAGTTAAGAAAAAATTAAATCTGAGAGAAGTCTTTTTCTCAGTTAGGATAGTTTCACTAAATACTTTAAATATGAATCAATTGATAAGTGAAAATTCTTTTACTATATATATCAAAGTAGCTTTTAATAAATATACTATATCTATTAAAGTATTAGTAAATTCTGAAATAAATTACTATATTTTTATTGATATTAGTTATGTATATAGATGTGCTAAAGCTTTAAAGATAAACTCTGAGAAGCTGATAAAAGATCATCAAATTGTGAAATTTAATAAATAAAGAGAAATTTCAATTATAGAAATTATCTTTTTGTAATTGTGAGTAGATGAATAAAGATTTCTCAATATGTTAATGCGAATAATAAATTTAAGAAGTACTAATATAATTCTAGAATAATTCTGACTAGCAAAGCAGAAAATATGACTAGATATAAAAAATCAATATCTAGTTTGACCAAGTATATGAATAATTAAAAGTAAAATATTAGAAAAATATAATATAATAATTTCAAGAAAGATTCTGAAGAGATCAAGAATGAAGTTAGATTATTAATAAAATACAGACTACTGTGATAGACTTATTAACAAGAAATTTAAATAAAAAATTACTAAAAGATCTATTAGAGCTTAATGATAAAATGAATCAAACAAGTAGTAAAGAATAATATTTATTGAGAGTGTAATCTTTTATCATTATAAAAGAAGTAAGAAGTTAGAAGTTTTTATTTTAAATCTCTATAAAATAAATAGAATTATTAAAAAGAAGAAGATTATTATTGATACAGAACTAAAGAATAAAGAAATAATTAATAAATAGCTATCAGAGAATAATAAAAAATTTTATAATATTTTTTCAAAGATTATCTCCAATCAATTATCATTCTTTTAAAAGAAAGTAAACTATAAGATTGAGTTTGAAAAGAAAACTGATCTAAATAAAGCTATTAGTCATATATTATTATACTGAATAAGATTGAGGGAACTTGAGATAGTCAAGTAGTATCTTAATATTAATCTAAAAAAGGGTTTAATTTCATCTGTGACTTTTTCATTTATATTTTCAATTTTTATAGCTCATACAGCAGGCAAGCTGAGGTTTTATGTGAATTACTTCCAGCTTAATGCAATTTTAAAAAAGAATTGATACTCAGTTTCACTAGTTGATAAGCTTATGAAGCAGCTAAATGAAGCTAAATTCTTTATCAAATTGAATATTTGTTAAGGCTTTTATTGAATATACATATACTCTGAGACTGAAGGTATAATTATCTTTATAATATATTATAAGATCTATAAGTATAAGATTATACTCTTTGGTCTAAGTAATAACTTAATAATTTTTCAATACTTGATAAATACTATCTTCTTTGACTACTTGAATCAGTTCATAATTGCTTTTATAAATAATTTATTTATCTACAGCAAAATTTTAAA
>NW_015441005.1:60314-62773 GCF_000150705.2 Paracoccidioides lutzii
TTCAGATAATACTATAACTGATATTCTATTTTAGTTATATAAGAATAAGCAGTGATATTCAGTTATTTTCTACTCTATTTCAATGAGTAAAGTAGAGAAAAAACTATAAAATTTATGATAAAAAGATATTAGTAATTGTAAAAGCATTGACAAAACGATATATTAAGCTAAAAAGTCTTCAAAGAATAGAGAAATTCAAGATCTTAACTAATTATAAAACTTTTGAGTATTTCATTATAATTAAAAATCTTAATATCTGATAAATATATTGAGTAGAGTTTCTCTCTTGATTTTACTTTCTAATTTAGTATTAGTCTAAGCATCAGAATATACTAGCAGACGCATTGAGTTGATCAGAGATTTAGAAAGATTATAAAAGTACTGAGATATAACTATTTTTTAAATCAGAGAGATTAGACTCAAAAATCATCAAAAAATTTATTGAAATTAAAACTTTAGATATAGATATATAGATTCTTGAAACAGGGAGATAAAATCACTGATATTATAATATGAAAAAGTATAACAGAGAGAACAATATTAAGAGCTGATAAATAAACTTTTATATTTTAAAGAGTAATTAGTAATATCAATTGAGAAAGATTTTACTCTTCAGATATATCTTTTAAAAGAGATTTATAAGTAGTCATCAATAGTATCTTCTGAAAAGAAAAAGCTATACTTGCTAGTGAAGATAAAATACTACTAAAATGATAGAATTAAAAATATTAATTAGTATGTAAACAATTACCTAATATGCTGATAAATAAAGATCTTTTGTGATAAAACTTCAGAACTGCTGAAGTTGCTATTAATTCTTAGCAGAGTTTGACAACACATTTTAATAAACTTTATAAATAACTCTATGAGAAAAAGAAACTATGATATGATATTGATAATTATTTATCAACTAAGTAAGAATTCTATATTTATTTCTATCATAAGAAAGATAGATATCAAAAAGCTGATAAAACTATTTTTGAAGTGCTATTATGAATATTATAAAGTATTAGATTCAATTATATTAGATCACAGGTTATAATTCATCTCAGACTTCTGAAGTAAGTTCATTAGATAATTGAAAGTTAAGCTGAAGCTTTTATCAGCTCATCACATGCAAATAGATAACTATATTAAGATTGTCAATTAATATTTGATGATCAAGCTTTATTTATATATAAACTACTATCAGAACAACTAGAATAAGTGACTATCAATGATGAATTATGTAATTAAAGCTCTGATAAATAAATTAACTAAAATGATACTCTTTTTAACTATTTATGAATATGAATATTAAATGTTCTTTAATTGAAAGTCACTGTTGAAGATACTACTCAGAGAAAAGAATCTCAAATGAGAAGATATCTGATAGCAAATTATTCAAATGAAGAATATATGAAGCTGACAGCAGGCAATATAAAAAAAATATAAAAAATCATAAAATTAAAGATTAATAAGCATTATCAGAAGTCAAACTTTAAGATAGAAAATAAGATCTTTCTGTCACTCAAGAATTATAGAATTTAACACCTCAGCAAGAAGCTAATAGTATAGAAGAGAAGCTTTTTTAAGATCATTGAGAGAGTTGATAATAGCTACAAATTAATACTACTGAATAGTATAAAAATCTACTCAATATTCTCTTCTAATAAGCTATACAAAGTTGTGAATGATTCTCTATCAGAACAACTAAATGAGATATTAGAATTAGTTAAGATATAAAAAAAAAAATAAGTAAAAAATTGAGAATATTTTCACAAGTTATGTTTCTTATAATAAGCTTTAATATCAGATAAAATACTACAATTTAATGAATATTCAACATAATATTTAGTATAAAATCTAAAGAGATAACTGCATCTAATTCAACAATTTTATACTATAAATTCAATAAAAGTAAAGTCTTCAAAACAATTAAATAAATAACTGAAAGCTTGAAAAAAGAATAACTATCTAGCAGATAAAATAAATAATAATCTACCAGTATGAGAGCATATCTAAACTTCAAAAAAGAGTAATATAATAATGTAGAACAGGTTTATATCTAATTTTCTTGACAGTATAATTGTACAGACTAAGGTGATTAATAATTATAATTGTTTAGATAATAGTAAACAACATAATAATTACTCTGTATATGAATAATACATAAATATGGTAATTACCTAGCAACTGTATTAAGAAAAAAAGTTATATAAACAGAGTCTTTTTTGAACTTATCTTTAAGAAATTATCTTAGTATTCACTCAGATAACTTATATAGTTGACAATTGAACATTTGTTTACCTGGATCTAAATTGAAACTATGACAGTAACTAAGATACTAAGTCAAAGATTTGAAAATAATTTTTGATATTCAGTAGTCTTCTCTTCAAAATCAATAAATAATATAGATTTTAACTATAAAATTTAAAATAAAAAAATATTAATAGTGATTTAGATCTTATAGAAATAAT
>NW_015441006.1:0-42648 GCF_000150705.2 Paracoccidioides lutzii
CTCTCTATACTAGCTCCTTGGTCTCACACTACTTATCTTATACTGCTTACCACATTGCTTATCAAAGTACTTTAAAATCAAGTATCTTTTAGAATCAGCATCATCTCAAGATTTAACACTCAGAATTAGTATAAATCAACACTTTTCAAAAATCAGTTCTTTAGAATCAGTATTTTCTGAAGAATAAAATTAGCATTTTATGAAGAATCAAATTATTATATTATTAATTTCTTATTTTATAAAAAATTAGAGATAAAATCTATTACTACTCATTCATATATATAAATACTCTGAATTCTCAAAGTTTCTTCAAAAGATTCAATGATTAGCTACTATTCAATTCTATACATACATTTCATTCATCACTATTCTCTTCTCTCTGTAGTGCTTGTCGTGTTTATATATCTATTCTTTTATAATTTTAGTTATAGAATTTCTCATACTTTTTTTTGATATTTAGTTCACTCATTCTAAGTATTCTCACAGATATAAAGTCTTTTTTACATTATAGAAATATAAGTTAATATATTTCACAAGCAAAGTTAATATAAATCTTTCAGTTTAACTGAGACTATTATAGAAAACAAAATAAATTAAACAGATTATATATATTTTAAAGAGTATGATTAAACTTTAAACTTTAAAAAGTACTGAAAAAAATATTTAAATACAGTAGCAAAAAAGTTTAAAGTATGAATAAAAGTTATATTTCAAATCTCTGACTTCATTTAAAAGTTATTACTTTATTAGATATATATAATTTATAATATAATTATTTACTTAGCAATAATATATAAAGTATAGATTTAATATTAATTATATATAAAAAATTATTTTAAAAAGATGAAAAATTAAACTTATATATAAACTAATTATTATATAAAATAAATATCTACAAATAATAATAGAAGTATATAGATAAACTTTTATATTAATACTGAAGATAAAAATTTATATTTATTTAATTAATATTTATTTAAATAATAAAAACAATAAAAACAATAAAAAAATCTAATAAATAAGATAAAATTAAATAGTTATAAAAGTATTAAATAAAAACTAAAATATAGAGAGAAAAAAAATAAATAAAAAAAATAATAATTGAAATAATAATATATTCAACTAAAATAATAATAAAGTCAGAATAATAATAAATAAAAATATGAAAATAGCTATATTAAAATATAAAATAAGTATAAAAAACTTATTTTTTAAAAGAAAATATATTATAAGCTATTAATAAGATAAAAAGAAAGATAATAGTTAAGAATTTAATTTTAAAATAAAAAATTTGATAGATTCTCAAACAAGAATATATTAAAAAAATATATAATACTTAATAAAACTTGTAATATATTTATTATATAGTTTAATTATGAAAAAACTAAACTAATAGCTTTTTTAATAGAAAAAAAGTATTAAACTATTCATTATTAATATATAGTTATAATTATTTTTATAAAATAATAAAGATATCATTATTTATTGTAGTAAATTTCAAAAAAAAAGATAATTTCTATATTATAAGAGTAGAATAAGCAAGTAATAACTGTTAAAGAAGTATAAAAAATTATAAATACTTATTAAATAATGACTAAAAATAAATATTTTAATATAGTTCATATTTATAAAAGAGCTGATAATTTTTAAAAAAAAAATTAAAAATAAAGAAAAAATATATCTTATTATTAATAATATTTATTTAATATTTATAACTATTTTAAATATTATAAAAATTAATTTATTGATTAAAGTAGATAATATTTTTTTTAATAGTTTATAAATTTAGAAAGTGCATCTTTTATTATAAAAAATAATATATACTGACTTATTTAGTACTATAAAAATATATAAATTGAATTATAGAAATAAAATTATTAAAGTTTTAATACTAGTCTTTAAAAAATTTTTAGAATAATAATTTTTTTTAAAAATAAATAATAAAATTATATATCTATATAATATAAATAATGTATAAATAATATATATATTAAAATTATAAAAATTAATAAGTATAATTTTTTATTTATATATTTAAATAATTTAAAAAATAAATATAAATATTTAAAATTTATTATATTTTTAATTAAATTTTGATTATAACTATATTTTAAAATTTAAAAATAAAATATAAAATATTTAATATTAAATTATTTAAAATTTAAAAAATTTTTATAATAATAAATAAAATTATTAACTTAAAAATCTAATATTAAATATATTTAAATATTTTTAAATAATTAAAATTTTTTTAAATAGATTTAATAATAAAAAATAATATTAAAATTTTTTATATTAATTTTTTACTTTTATATTATTTATATAAAATACTTTATAAAAGACTAGAATATTTTATATTAATATTTTTTAATTTTATAAAAAATTAAATATAAAATCTATTATTATTTATTTATATATAATATATATATAAATTTAAATTTTTTTTAAAAAATTTAATAATTAATTATTAATTTTATATTTATATTTTTACTCATTACTATTTTTTTTCTTTATAGCACTAGTAGCGTCTATTCTTCTACTCTTTTATAATATTAAATATAGTATTTTTTATTTTTTTAATACTTAATTTATATAAGGGGTTGAACCTTTAGATTTGCTCTGGCTAGCTGACTTAGCCTAGCCATCATTTGCATGTGTGCATGTGATCATGCTATGTGAGCTTGCTTAAGCTTGAGTTCTCATCTCATTCTTTTCTTCCCTTTCTCAAGCAATTCATCCTTGTTATATAGGAGGACTAGCCTTTAGTTCTTAGAGCTTAACTCTTTACATTATGAATTGCTTCACTTCTTTCATTGATAGGTCACTGAGAGTCTTAATTCTGTATCATGAAGCTCAGCAAATATGCTGATATATGATAGACTATTGAGAGTCTTAAATCCTGCATCACAAAGTTCAGTGATAGCACTGATATATGAATAGACTGGATTAGCAATCATACTAACAAACAAACAAGCAACATTGAAAATGTCTAGCTGAATGAGATAAAGTAGCAGACTTGTACAATAAATACACAAATGAATCAACATGAAGCAATGAGCAGGGATGCTCTCAGCAGCTTTGAACAACAATGAATGACCTTTCTTCAACAGCAGAAACAGGTTCAGTGTGAGAACAGAGATTTAATAGCAGCTCAGCAAGTTGAAATAGCTAATCTACAACAAGCTTTGAACATTCTAACATTAATTCTCTCTCAATTGAATCTGCAATCACTCATTACAGTCAGAAGATCAAAGATCAAGCTACTGGACTGTGAGAAGTATGATGATTCTAATCTGGAGCACTACTCTCAGTGAGAGCTAAAGCTTTAATCAAAACTTAAGGTTGATGAGAAAGCTTTAGATAATAATGAGAAATGTGCTTGGTATGTGTACTCAAGACTGGAAGAAATGATAGCAGCTTGAGTTTACTTCTGAGTTAAGAATAATAAGAACAAGATTAACTTCACAGTAGAAAGCTTACTGAAGCAGACACACATGCTCTTTAGTGATTCTGCATGACAGAAAAAGACTATGCAAAAGCTCAACAATCTACAATAGAGTAGAAGAGCTTTCTTTGACTTTCTACTCAAATTTAATCAGCTACTGCTGGAAGCTGATGATCACAGATGAGATGATCACATTAAAAAGAGATATTTGAAATCCACTCTAAGCATGAAGCTGAGAGAAGGTATGATAGATGTAAGAGAATCATTTCTTTATGAGAATTACTGCAAGGAGTTTAAATTAATTGATCATCAACTCTCTGAGCTTAAGACTTTAAGACAGTGATTTAAACATCACAAGAGCAGATCTTTTTCAGATCATACAATGTCTAATTCACACTCTCTACTTTGTCATGCTGTTCTTGATCAATGAAACTGGCCTCAAGCTTCTGCTGATGATATGATGAATTTCTCTCCTGGTGCTGTGATCTCAAGTATCCACCATGTCAAATTGATAAATCAGACAGAGGTTAATCAATGAAGAGAACAAGGTCTGTGCCTGAGATGCAGAGTCAGAGATCATATAATTAAGAGCTGCTTATTCAAATCTCTCAGACATTCTGCCATCCTCATGATAGCTAAGATGATCTCCAAGCTGGTACTGAATGACAATGATATGGATATGAGTAAGGATTTGAGAAAAAAGTAGCTTCAACCAAAAGACACTGGAAGAAGTGAAATAAAAAGCTTATGAAAAAGTAATGAAAAAGATTTAAATCTAAGATGATATTCAAACCCTTCAATATCAATGCTCTAGTAGATAATATCTTTTCAACTAGAGCAATAATAGACAGTGAATGTAATGTCTATGATCTTATTTCTCAATTCTACATTAACAAACATAAGCTTCTGTATATTGAAATTTCTTCTGTTAAAATGACTAGCTTTGAAGACTCCATGAGACTCTCCATGAGCATAGTGACTGACATTCAAATTGATATAGGTGATCATATAACTGAACAGGCCTTTCTCTACATGGTGAATGAATTACATGATCATGATATGTATCTAGATGACCTCTGGCTGACCCAGCAAAAGGTGACCATGATCTCTCATCAAAGAATTGTGAGATTTGAAGAGAGTGGCATAGAGATAGAGTCTAGTTCAAACACAAAAGCTGATGTGATTCCCATCTCTGCTGTAAGCTTCTCTAGGCTTATGAGCACTTGAGAGAAGTGAAACATCAAGATCTTCACTGTCAGTTTGACCAATATTCAAAAGACTCTAGAAGTGAAATCAAAGATTGACTCTAGAGAAAAGCTGCCTGAACATTATCATGAGTTTTTGAATGTATTTGATAAGGAAGTCACTGACACTCTACCTCCACTTCATGACCCAGGTAGAGATCATGAGATTGAACTGATTAAAAAGATCAATGATAGCACAGAACAACTCCATTAAGGCTCATTATATAATATATCTTGAGAGGAAATATTGACTTTGTGAAAGACTCTTACAGATTATCTAGATAAGGGTTTTATTAGAGTGAGCAACTCCCCTGTGATCACTTCTGTACTATTTGTGAAGAAGTCTGAGGGTGGGCTAAGATTCTATATAAACTATCAAGCTCTTAACAAAATCACCTGAAAGGATTAATATCCTCTACCATTAATCAGTGAGACTCTATAGTGAATTGAACAGGCTAAATGATTCACTAAGCTGAACATTATTGCAGCTTTTCACAAGATTCAAATCACAGAAGATGATGAGTGAATGACAGTATTTAGAACCAGATACAGGCTATTTGAGTGACTGATTACACTCTTTGATTTGATCAATACTCTGAGCATATTTCAAAAATATATCAACTAAGCATTATATGAATATCTGGACGACTTCTGCTCAGTCTATTTAGATGACATCTTGATATTTTCCTCAAGAAGCTTATAGAAGCATCATGAGCATGTACAAAAGATGCTTATATGTCTACAGAAAGCAGATCTGCAGGCAGACATCAGAAAGAATGAGTTTGAGATGAACAGCACAAAATATCTTGAATTCATCATTGAAGCAGGTAAGAGTATACAAATGAATCCAGAGAAGATTAAAGCTGTTTTGAAATAAGTGACACCTACTACTCTTAAAGATGTACAAGGATTTTTAGACTTTGTCAATTTCTATAGATAATTTATCAGGGATTTCTCAAAGATCACAATCTCACTGATAATTCTTACACACAAGAATATTCTTTTTTTGTGAATGAGCAAGACTGAAAAAGCTTTTAAGCATCTAAAATCAATGTTTATCTCTGCTCCAATTCTGCTTCAATTTGACTCTGACCATAAGACTATATTGAAAATGAACTTCTCAGATTACATCTCAAGAGAAGTGCTGCTACAATATGACAAGCAGAGCATTCTACACTTATGTGTCTTCTTCTCTCACAAGCATTCACCTGCGGAATGCAACTATGAGATTTATGATAAGAAGTTATTAGTGATAATTGAGTGTTTAAAGGAATGAAACACTGAGCTATAAAGTGTAAAGAAATTCAAGATTCTCACAGATCATAAGAATCTAGAATACTTCATGACTACACACAGACTAAATAAAAGACAGCTATGTTGAATAGATATTCTCTATTGATTCAACTTCAGAATTGATTACTGGTCAGAGAAGTTGAATGCTGAATCAGACATCCTATCATAAAGAGAGCAGAACATGTCATAGGGTGCTGATGATGAGAGAATCAAGCAGAGACAAGCTCAACTACTTAAGTTTAATGTACTAACATCTGAAATAGAATCAATAGTAACTGCTGCCAGTGTGGAACCTGAGATGTCTCTTCAAGCTCAGTGAAATGAGACTCATAAAAATGATAAGATTCTACAGTGTCTGAAGCAAACTCTTCATGAGAGAAGATTCAAATTTTCTTCTGAACTCAGCATTAAGATCTCTGTCTCTGAGTGCTCTTTAAATAAGAATGAGAAGCTTCTCTTTCAAGATCATAAGTAAGTATCAGACTTTGAACCTCTTCAAACCAGGTTAGTGCATGAGGCTCATGACTCATCTCTTATCAGTCATCTTGAGTGAGAGCAAACAGCAGAAGTTCTAAGATGTGAGTTCTACTGGTCAGATTATACTGCCAATGTGAGAAGAATGATCAGGAACTGTCATCTTTGCAGATCAAACATCACATAAAGAGATTGACATCAGAAACTGCTTAAGCCTCTCCTCATTTCTGAATGCATGTGACAGAAGCTTTTTATGAACTTTATTATGAACTTACTGAGCTCTAAAAAATACACAAATATCATGATTATAATGAATAGATTGATCAAGAGAATTATATTAAAAGCAGTTAAGAAAACTAATGTGAAGATAGTGACTAGAGTGTTTCTTTGCAACATCATTTCTCAACATGACATTTCTAATACAGTAGTGTTAGATCAAGAGTCAGCTTTTACAAGCATATTTTAAACTCAGATGTGTGAGAAATTAGGCATTAAGAGATGACTCTTCACAGTCTATCACTCAGAGACTGATGAAGCTACAGAGCAAATGAATCAGACTCTAAAAATCTATCTACATAATTACATTAGCTTTCAACAGGATGACTGACATGAATGACTTTCTCTAGCAGAGCTGATCATCAATAATAGAGATGCTGCCTCAACAGATGTGAGCTCATTCTTTTTAACACATCTTTTCCACATCTCCTCCATTGATATAGCTGATGCACCTTTCATTGAAATATCACATAATTTCATTGAGTTTGCAGATGATTATATGAGAAAGATCTGTGAAATGTTGAAGTGAACTCAAGTAAAAATGATAGATGCTCAGCAATCTCAAGAGAAATATGTAAATAGATAAAGAGACTCAGCTTCAAGCTTTCAATCTGAAGATAAGATCTAATTGAGCTTAGAGAACATGAGAACTAATCACCTGTGCAAGAAGCTGAATGTGAAATATAATCAATATACTGTGCTAGAAAAGATAAAATTTCATGCTTACTGACTGAATGTCTCATCTGACATTCACAATATCTTTAATGTAAAGCTTCTACATACTGCAGCAACAGATTCCCTGCTTAGTCAGAGACAAACTGACTGACAGCCACCTGCTATAGAGATCCCAGAAGGACCTGAGTTTGAGATTGAGGAAATTTGAGATGAATGAACCTACCAGAGGAAAAAGCAATATCTTGTTAAAAGAGTAGGTTGAGCTGAGCCTATGTGAAATGACATGAGTCTTCTATAAGAAGTGAAGGCCTTGAACACTTGAGAGGCCTCTCAGCAGGCAAAATTAGATGTAAAGAGAGCTTTAAATAGTCATAAAGGTCTGCAACAAAGAGGGAGAAGAGAAGTATTATAAAAGATTGAACTCCTAGATTTGCTCTGACTGACTGACTCAGCCTAGTCATTGTTTGCACATGTGCACATGATCATGCTATGTGAGCTTGCTTAAGCTTGAGTTCTCATCTCATTCTTTTCTTTCCTTTCTCAAGCAATTCGTCCTTGTTATATAGGAGGACTAGTCTCTAGTTCTTAGAGCTTAACCCTTTACAATTTATTTATATTAAATATTTTTATAATAATTTAAAAAACTATCTCATGATCTTATATTAAAGAAAAGATTAAAAAACTGTATCTTAGTATATAAATAAAGTTTTTAAAAAGAAAAATAATTAATATATAAAATAAAAAATAAAATTAAAGTATAAATTTTTATTAATAAAATAAAAAAGAAAATCTTTTTTTTATAATATAATTAAAACTTGAATATAATTATTTCAACTTTTATATAAAAATATTAAAGATTTTATAAATTTAAATAAATATAAGTTCTATAACTTAGTTAAAATTTAAATTATTATTATTATATGTTATATTTTCTTAGTTATCCGCCTTTGAGGGCCTCCCGGGCGGGAAACGGCCCTTCCCGATGCGGAAACCGGCCGTCCCATTCTGCGCTTGCGGTCCGCGCCGCCGACCCCATCTAAACCACAACGTCTATATAAACCCCCACCTCTTGCCGTTCTAACGACCTCACTCCGCTGTCGTTTTACCCTCGCCCTTCCCTCGCCCTCATTCAACAACGCTCGCCAACGCTCGCCAACGCTCACCAACGCTCACCCACGCTCACCCACGCTCGCCCTCGCTCACACTTGAGCTCACCTGGGTTATCAACGTGCGTCCTGTCTCTGGAATCTTCCCCTGTTCTCCCCTCACCCCGTGCTCTCTACACCCATCTTCTGCAGAATTTCCCACCCTTCCTCTTCAGGTCCTATGCTACGCTTTTTACATTCCTCTGCATTTTCTCTCTCTACGGTCTTTCTGTCATCAGCCATTCAATCTCGATATCTGGCCGCGTACTCCGTGTAGTGCAGGGCGCGGTTTGTCACTTCCGCCGTGGAGGTCCTGTCGGGCTCTCTCTCTGTTGTCTTGACATGCGTTCCCTAATAGCCAGGCCCGGCCTTGCGTCCCTGCCCAGCGGGGGTTTCTCCCTTCTCCAGTGGCAGGGGCACGGTGGCGTGTCACGGTGAAGGAAAAGAAATTTCTCTGCATATCCAACCCTCGTGGCTTGACCGATGGGGTGACGTGGACATCGCTCCAGCGCGTGTGAATTTTTGGTCACGCTACGGTTGCCTCCTGGCCAGTAGTAAGACGCCGAATCAACGACAATGAAGGCTTCCACCAAAGATTGGGGTCCAGCCCTGGTATCCTGGTGCTAGAATCAAACGAGGAGACGGGCATTGTGTGAAATTGCGATGTGATATCGGAGTCACCCACCTTTACGCTGCATACGCTGCATGTCTCAGCTAGATGAATCGAGGGGTTGGTTCTACTATTGGAGATTCCTGCTTATGCGACAGGGAGTGCGTTGGAGCGCCGGGGAACACATGACAAGCAGGTCAAGAACGCCGTCGGTTGATGCTACGGTCTAGGAAATAAGAAGCGAGAGAGGCTGCGATTCGCCTGCACTCGCTGCGGAATATGGCGGCTGGTATCGCAAGACCATGGGCGACGCACCCCCTTAATTTACCGGGATTTGGTCAGCTTTTGGGATACGGGATATTGGGCTCGTTCAAGGTGGTGGGGGAGTAGAAAGGCTGCGAGCGGTAGCCTGATCCGGCGTAAATTTTCGCCCGCTCCATGATGATATATTCACTGCTGCGTAGCTGCGCTCTGGGTCAAAATCGCTATCCTTGGGTCCATCTTCCATCCCCTGCAGGTGCTCATACTGCGCCTGTCTTTCAGCTCATCACCAGCTCAACCATTGATGCTGTAAGTGGGATGTTTGTATTGTGTCAACTGACGGCTTCAGTTGGGCTGTGTTAGCCGGGGCTAAAGGGCTATCGATCCTGCTTCGCTGGCAATGCACCAGGGCCCTCGGGTGTACATTTGAATACGAAGTCCAACGAACGAGTGGCTCTTAATTTATCCATCTGTGCCAAAATTCCTGTGCCGCTGGCGTTTCCTATCTAGGATAAGTCAGCTGTGAGGCCTCGGTGAGACGTCGGTTCCAAAGGTTGGAAAGTTATTTCAGCGTGCTTCTTCCCCACCCTGAAGCTCTGGAAAGCTGGATTTCTCTTCCCTCCCAAAATGACTCGAGCCTCCTACAATCCTTCCAAAACCACTGCTTTGTGTCAGCCGACTAAATCGCCGCCCTCATGACGTTCCTTCATTTCAATCCAAACGCCACGGCACCAGGCACAAAATTTCAGCGGACGCCAGTTTCTCATGCCCAGCAACCTGCGATTGGAAAGCGAACCGATAAGAATGAGAAGCCAGTCAACAAGGAGCCACCTAAGATACTTGAACGTCGGGTAACCAGCTCAAACGTGGAGGCAACAGACATCCAGAATCATAACCTAGATTTGCATATCAATGCAGGCGGCAATGATTGGGATTCGCTGCGTAGTCTCTTCTATGTCGACGATTCCTACCCATCGGATACATTGATGTCCATCGCTACAAATAAACGATCCCGCGACTATGAAGATGATGAGAGCAACACCAGTTTTGGCCCACAGTGCAGTGGCTCCTGCAGCGACAGCGACAGTGTTGTACTGGAGATCAACTCGAGCAAAGATATGCCGGGGCTGGATTACAAAAGAGGTGATGTGGTGTCTAAGGCCCGAGTCCCGAGTGCTGGAGACAGCAAAGGAACGTCCCTTTCCCCCTCGATTTCCTTTGTTCCCCGCCATCCACTCCATGCTATTCTCGCTTGGGTTCTTACGAATGTTAGATACATCCATTGCCATTGATGATGGCGTTCAGGATCTAAGCGACGATGATAGAATCCCGATTTCCCAAACCGCGCCAAGTATGTGCAGCTGGGTACCCAGTGTTGGGAGTGACGACGAGTCCGACTCTGAGGGCCAGACCCCACCATCGCCAGTGTTGATTGAAGATGGAGGAGTGACAATCGGAGGAGTGGTTGGTTGATGAAATCCTCGAATCAATGTTGGAGGATGATGACCAAGGGATGCGGTGGTTACTTGGTGAAATGGAAAGGCTACGACCCTTCTTGGCAACCTGAACATGATCTTATTCCTGGATGTGAGGAGTTGGTCCGTGAGTTCCACGCTAAATTGGGGAAGGTAGAGAGTCATGGATCCCTTAAGCGGCGTGGGAGACCACCTTTGAGGAACCGCTCCAAGAAGGCGCGGTTTACATTTTAGCAACAACTTGTTCTCGTCTCATCTTTGCATTGAATAAATGTCTAATAATACTCCATTGTTGCCCTTTTTTACAAATGATATGAGGAATCTTTCCTTACTTGCTATGTAAATATTCTATTCCTCATTGTAAAAATGCGCCATGAGAAGTGGCCAATCCAAGGAAGAGGAATCAAACTTCCTTTCTTTGCCTTACGTTTGGCGAGTACATTCATTGATGAAAATATTGGAATTGCTATCTACACTGGTACATCATGATTTTCATGGTAGCCGCGAAATATTCCATCGCAACGTGTGAATTTTAACAACAAAAGTAACCATAGCACCCCTTTGGTCATTGTGCTAGTGACCTTTCGCTCGGCACCACGATGGCACCGCGACCTCCGTTATCCATCACTTTGACATCCAATCAAAGATATCGCATCGTCGTATGCCTTGATAATGGGATTGTATAAGCGTTTCGGGTCTTGCGGTGTACCAACGATAATTCATCTGCCCCCATACGGGAAAAGAATGTCTCGTATAGCTCTGCAAAGAGGTTTGGCACACTCAAATATTAGCGGGAACTCAGATAAAATATCATCAAATCCATCTGCACCCATGTCGCTTCGTTTAATTCTTGCGATCTCCCCGTAAGTATCGGTGTACCATTTTGTCAGTAAACTGTTGTTCGGTGGAGAAAATTCAACTGTTAAGATGCGCTCAAATCCACCAGCTCCGATGTTGCCTTGTTTGGTATTTGCGACTGTCTCATGACTTCCGGCGCACCATATTTCTAACATACTATGTCCCAACCAGCCATGTAGCTGATACAACGCCCGCAACTGCTTTAACTTGTCCCAACCATGACGGGCACATTGCCAGATAAGCACGTAGAAGAACGACTCGAGATCATGCCGATAGGTATGGTCGATATTAAGCAGCACCTCAATCGCCAGGAATTCCATCGTGCCGGTCTGGTGCCGCGCGCCACTTCTCCCGCTCCCAACCTCTTTGGCAAGATCCAGATCGATTAGCATGCCGGAGAGGCCATCCGCTTTTTCCGGATCAGTTATTATTATGTTGTTCTCCGAAATATCCCGATGAAGGATGTTCCCATCCAGGGAAAGAAACCGGTGCGCCTTTATTGCATCGCGAAGCGCCGTGAGAAGCTCCAAGGGTGACTTGTAGTCATAGATCGGCCGGCCAGCGGGCGAGATCACGAGACACCGGAAGACACGGTTGTCGTAGAGTTCCTCGCCATTCCCGTCGAAGAGGCTTGGTTTGTGCGCCGACTGAATGGAGAAAGCTAGTTCATTCTCCTCCTGGGTGTCCCTTGATGGTTGATTGATGGAACGCGATCGTTTGGACGCCTGCATCCACTTATCCGGGGATCTGCGTTTCCTGGAAGATGACTTTCGACGGATATCTAAGCGACGCGGCTCGATGAGCAGCTGAGATTGATGAAACGAGGAGGCTGTGCTGGGGGGTGCGCTTTTGAAGTCGTGGCACCTGTCGTCGAAGGTCAGGCCGCAGCGCATGTCGGCGATGCTGGTGATGGTACTGTGACCGATGATCCTTGCGACTCCTTGGACATTCTTTTGACCAGCTAGTTCGAGGAGTTCCACCTCCGGCCGCCGCTTGTTCGACACCCACGAGAATTTAGCTACGCCTTGTCCATCATTTGTGAGAAAACATGTGGTCCCGCGACACACGATGGCACGTTGAAAAGAAAGTATTTCACCCAGCCGCAGCACCTTTCCAGGCCCTTTGACCGTTATTGATTTGCTGCCGTCTTCATCCCTAGCAATAAAAGTATCCAGTCCCAGTTCCTCATCACTCATCATGGTGTACCCGACAAGCACCTGAAAGAACCGTCTCGAGTCCTTGTAGACGTCAATGATGCCGGAGCTATAGGGACCCGA
Organism: Paracoccidioides lutzii; assembly: GCF_000150705.2. NCBI lineage: Eukaryota > Fungi > Ascomycota > Eurotiomycetes > Onygenales > Ajellomycetaceae > Paracoccidioides > Paracoccidioides lutzii. The sequence goes on from NW_015441006.1 coordinate 13,034, forward strand.
ACGGTCGAACACCCACGCCTCCATCTTGGTCCCGCAGACGGCGAACGCGTGGACGAACCGCCGGGTGGGCTGGGCGGCAAAGACCTCGCGCACGGAGCGGCTCATCTGCAGCAGGGGTGCCCTTTTGGTCTTGATCTCCTCCTTGGATTTTTTTGAGCTCGCCAACTACCAGGATGTCTCTCCAGTCGTGTTTGTTTCGCGAGGGGCACCTACCCCTAGCTCGCAAAAGAAGGTCGACTTGCCGTTCCGCCTTCGAACCGGTAAGGTCCGCTTTGCTCGCCGTGGTGTAGTAGGTGCTGCGTGATTCCGAGAGAAGGACTTTTTGAAGACGAAACCACCAGGCGAGGACAGCGTCCTGCGTAGAAGGGATGGGAAACTGAGCCCAATGAGCCCAATTACCGTCGCTGTCAGGGGCCAGTTCGCGTCGACAGATGGCATCTGCTTTGTCGCTCCAGTCTTTTCCCTCAAAGTACTTGTCGAAGAAGCCCTCGACGTCTCGAAATGTGCAGCCACGAATCTCCTCAAAGATTCTCGGATTCACCAACTCACACGTCTGGCTCGGAACCTTTCTGCGATGACGAGGTGGATTTGACTGGCGTGCCGTCAAAGGAGGGCGGTACGCTCGCCGGAGGGGTCGATCGTGAGATGGTAACGGTGAGGTTGAGGACGGCCTTCCAGATATTAATGTCCGGTGCTTTTTGGATGACGAGCTGCGCCAACGCTCGATAGTAGTGGCAGTTGAAGTGACCTTGTCTGAGACGCTTGAATAGACCTGCTAGGTCAGAGTCGACATTTTGATCGCTTGCGCGTGAGCGAGCGAAGGTTGAACGCGGCTTCATCTCTCCTCAAAGTGGTGAGAAGTTTTGAAATTGCCCTCTGGCAAACTTCGTCTTTGCGGGTCTGCTGAGACATCGTACGCTTGTTCTGCCCCTCGAAGTTGACGATGTAAACGATCTAACGAGTCACTTAACGGATGCTTTGTGATGATGCCGCGATCACTTGGAGAGAGGTCAGGCATGTGGTGTTAATGCATGCGGTATGCTTTCTGGCAAGGCGAATTAGGGACCTGGGATGAATCGTTTATTTTGGGAGAGGAGAATGAGTCACATGACCGCACCATTCTTGTGTCTTATGTAATGTGTAGATCATGTGATGTGCTAGACCCCTTTTTCAAGACCAGGGGCGAGTGGCTGGCTACATTAATCTCTTCAAGGGGGGAGAGTAATACCACAGACCATGTTGTCTGAGCGATCCAAGATTTGTGTTTGCAAGGGAAAAATGAAAGGGAAAACAAAGCTCCATCCGCGCAGTTCACGGGGGATCATATCGACAACCACCTCGCTGAAGATAGTTGAAAGCTGGCGGTTAGTCCGTTTCCCTCCCAAAAATGCTGGATAGCATGGCTGATGGAGGTTGCAAAACGCCGAGTTACCATCGGTATGGTGGACAAATTACATGAATTCTCCAACCCCACCCACTCTGGACTTTCCGCAGCCTGTAGATGGACTGCCTGACGGGTCTGCACTTTAAATATCACATATCATCCAACCATCCGCCCAAAACGATGATCATGACTGTGTTATCTAAAAGTTGAGGACGTCTGCAAATTTGCCCGTCCTATCGTGCTGTAAAGTAGTTACGGGTAGGCATCGTTCGTCCACCGTCTATCGCCGACGTACTCTGCTCCGAATTCACTTCTATCAATCGGGCGAACTCTCGAATATCAAAAGAGCGGCAGCTATTGATGGTGGATTTGGCTTATTCTGCTATTAACATGGTCTCTTCAGAATCCTCCTTTCCATGAATTTTTATACTCCTCCAGAGCTAGACAAAACAGGCGGATTGGAAAAAGCAAAAGTGAGTGACCAAGAAATTGGTGTATATGCTCAGAGGGATAAGGGGGTGAGATATGTTCTAACGAGGAGAGAATGGAGCCGCGGGTGGGTTTGGAGATGAACTGAACGAGAGACCTAAATGGGCTACACCCAATCTGGGGTGGCCGTGCTGTGGACACGGTAGGCGTGGCTCTGAAGCCCCCCATCATACTCTCGAGGAGTCGACTTCTGAGAGCCATTTGAAAACGTAACCGTCCCTAGGACCACAATTCTAGGCGAAGCATTTGCAGCCAGGAAACTTCAGATATAAACGGATCTAGCGTTTTCTCAATCCAGAGGCCTCAGTCATCGTCCCAACGTAATGCACAAACAGCAGCGAGACAGTACTCCCAGTAACTTGGATACCAACCAGACTTCTCCCAGTCAAGAATGACCAGCTCCAAGGCCCGATTACTGGCAGTTGTCCGCTAGGGGTCGCTCCGAATCATAATATTTTTGCGTTGACAGTCACCATGAGTAAACGTCGGCTTATGGCCACAGAAAATGTGTGGCAGACATTGGCGGTAAAAATCTGCCCTGAAACGAGGCCGGCCGTCAGAAGTGTATTTTCGCGCCATCGCTTCGTTGAGCGCGGCTTCGGTGGTTGAACGGACCATTGATTGGAGCTTCTGCGTGCCGCGTCCAAAATATCTCATCAAGAAAGCATCGTTTGCCTATGCTTTCCGTGTGGACTATCCTTAATAACCCGATCCTGCGAAACTGCACCCCCGTGTCCATGAAGGCGCCAAAACAATTTCAGTATCACATGGGCAGAAATGGTTTTGACCAACATGGGAATTTGTCAATCTTGCTCAAAGGATGTCCGCCGTCCGGGCCATCCCAGGAATCAAGGGCGACAGACAGAATCAGCTTTAACATTAGGGATTGATCTGGCTAACTTCTGCATTGGGGCCATGATCAATGATCTGGGAAGAATCGAAGGAGAGGATAGTGAGCACCACAGGAAAATTCACTCTTGTATCTGGACAGGCCGCGGCGGGCGTTGATTCGCTCAAACAAGATGCAAGTAAGACGACTCGTAATTTTAATCGGTCCAGTGCGGGATTAACCTGAGGCATTTTTCAGAAATATGAACACAAACATTTCTCACTGTTCCCTGACTAGAGTTCAAAATAAATCGGTTTAGATGTTCTTAGAATGCCAGATTACAAGAGGTACGAGAGTCATGCATGTTGGGATTGATCCGCAGTCGCCAGATGCAAGAGTCTATTTCAGGAGGTGGTCCACTAGGTGATGTCGATGTCGACACCTTCACTGGATTTTGCGAATTCGCATACACGGGCGTATAAAACACTCTGATGAGGAAATGAGCATAATCACCCAGTCTTTCACGAACCTTGAAACCAAAGCCGGAAGCGATGCCGAATCCGACAAAGTGCAGGAAGACAATGAGGTTTTCAATTCTTGGTCAGGCAAAAAAGGCCGGAAGAAGTCAAAGTGGGAGATACCTACATCCCCAACTGTATACCCCTATGAGCAACTCTGGAAAAGTTTCAGGGCTCGGTCGTTCAGTGGTGCGGAAGCTTCGGTCTCATCTCACCCATGCATTCTATTCCATGCAAAGTTATACGTGTTTGCAACAACATATCTCATTGAACCATTGCGGATCCAATGTCTAGAAAGTCTTCACCGAGATCTCTGTGGCTTCTCGCTGAACAGAGAAACAACGCCTCTGATTCTCGACTTGCTTGACTTCACTCACGCGCATACTGGCAGATATGAGCCAGGCGGAACATCCCTTCTCCGAAACTTGGTAATTCATTACGTTGCTTGTAAGGTTCGGAGGCTTTTGGATGATGATAGGCTTCAAATGCTTTTGGATGCAGACGGGGAGATGGGTTCAGATCTAGTGTGGAGGCTTGCTAAGTAACCTAGATTTGCCATGGCCAACCAAGTAGATAGGAAGGATACAGATCTTATAAAACATCTTGAAACACGGAGGAGTGATGGTAAATCACCGAAGTGCAACAAGTTTCTACAAAAGCACATACGCCGCTGTCTCCAATCTTGCGCTTAAAAGAATCATCGAGCGAAGCATGAAATTGCTTTAGGCGGGAGGTTGCGAGAGACATGAGGGTGCGTTTGGTATCTTCCGGGTCTTCTTGGACGTGCTTCAGTCTACATAGTAGTCCCTAATAGAATAGAGAATGCTAGCAAGATAGCTATCTACCTATTTACCTCCCTACCTACCAACCAACTTGCCTGCTCAATATCCAATCAATCTCTATGAGAATAAACACGCCATCTAGCTACCCCACCTACCTATCAATGCTGACTTACTAGCTGACTACCTGCCTATCTATCTACTGACCTGCTTGAATGAATGATATCCACCGATGATATCTGTGATGATATTGTTTAATAGCAACATAATGAATAATATGACTTCGCACTTTCGCTCCGTCCTGTCCCAGCTGCATGTTTCATGAAGTTCCTGCTATAGAGTGTTGTGCCCTAGCTTTCCAACTGTGGATGGGTCACCCATGCCAAGAGGCGATTGTGAAATGAGGGGGAAAATTCGGAGATTTGATCTGTATGATTAGTGGTTAAGGAAAAAATGTAAGAGATGAAACGCGGGTATATTGCTCTGCAATACATACTGCGCGCCATCGGCGAGTTTCCAGAGTAGGGCTCACATCATCAGAATTCTGCTGGTGTATTCCGGTTTACGAGGTGGAGAGAGAGGTGGGTGGTTCGCCCCCCTCATTTTTCTCCATATTTTGTTAATAGATATTTTGGTTCCTCAACGAAGTAAATTCAATTGAAGAATTTTTTTTTTTTTTTTTTTTGATTTTATCGACGAATATATCGATGGTTGTTTTCAGTGGATTGTTTTCTGTTCGGTACCAACCGGTGTTGGACACCTTATATTTTTTTCTTTCGATGAAAGAAAGATGTTTGATGGCGATGGTTTGTCGTCAATATGCGGATTTATATCGCCTTCGATATTCTCCTCGGGTGAGGTTTGAGCGTGATGCGCTCGAGTATTTTGATGATTTGACGGAGTTACGGGCGGCGATGTCGGATAGCGGAGCGATTATAACTGGAGGGTTTGCATTACGATGTATATGCGATGGAGACTGGGATGTGGCGGATGTTGATATTTTCGTGAAATGTGATGGTGTGATTCGGATGCGCCAGCATTTGACTTCAAAGGAAGGCTATCAGCTGGACAGAGTCCGGGAGGGGGAGATGTACTTTAGGAGCAAGGTGAGATGATGATGATTATTATGTCATATGGAGTTGAAATAGTTAACTACTAACTGGAGGAGTAGTGTTATGATTTTACGCGGATGCGGGTTGATTCCAGTGGAATTGAGCGGACGTTGAAAGTTCAAGTGGTGGATACGGAGGATATTGTGCCGGATGAGTATATTGTGGACAATTTCTATGGAAGTGCGGTGATGAATTTGATATCGAGTGATTCGATATGTTGTGTGTTCCCACGGGCGACAGTGGGAAAATATTTGATGCAGGTGATGAAGGTGTACAGCCTTTCTGAAAGTGAAGAGCAGGGGATGTTGAAGTATGAGGGTCGGGGATTCGATGGTGTTGGATGGAATGACATGGATAGGTCAGAAAAGGAATTCAGCGAGACGCGTCGGTTTGGCGACCGGATGTGTTGGAATGTTCCGTTGGGTGTTCGACGGATGCCAAAGCGGCGAGTGATCGGTGACGATGACGTTGGACAGAGCCGGTTCGTGATGGGAGAATACCAGTCAATGTTGTTGCCGAAGTGGAGTGATTCAGTGTGTTGAGATAGATCTGTGATGATGTGCAAACTCCAAGTTCAGTTAATTCAAAAAAAGGGGCCCCTAGCTCTGTTGAGAGAGAAGTTATAAAGCTGATATGTTTTTTAGATAGATATTTTGTATCCATTAAGTCAGCGAAAATACCGGGCGAAAACCGTCTGTATAGATGACAGTACGTGATATTGTAAGATACGAACAGCCGAAAAGTGGAGACGGAAGGATATGAATAACATTGCTTCACTTTTTGGCTCACAATGTGCTCGTGGTTGGGTCACTGGTGCTGGAAGACAAGTAGATTTGATCTGTATGAGTGCGTGGAAGATCGTCTCCGTCGACATCTCTGAACTATTACCTTGTTGGGCTCAGCTCCGCCTGTATCTAGGGGTTCTTTAAGTAGCTGTCTAGCCAGGAGAACTCAGGTGCGTCGCCTAAATGATGTCACCTTAGCACTTGCAGATAACGCTTTTGATCCTTTCAAAGCTGTGCTGCTTTCAAGGAAGCTTGTCGACAGAAGAAAAAATATTAGTTGAATCTTTGTTCAACAAGCTATTCCCATGCTATACTTAGACTTTGTGAGGAAGACTTGGAAAACGTGCACAGTTTAACTTTCATTGACCTGGAGCTCCTGCAATCCTAACTGCAGAGCTCAAAGAAGCTTTCCTCTAAATGTTTTTCAAGGATCTTCAACTCTTTTCGCCTGTCTTGTCTACTGTTTGGCTCTGAGGCGATGAGTTCGACCTCCTCATCTGAGAATGCTAGAACATCTGTGGGAGTGAAGAGGTGGCGGAGGTTGCGTACAATATGACGTTCCATAATCTGACGGCAGACATTGTCTACAAATGTCTTCATATCAACCTAGAACAACTTTCAGTGCTGGTGTGGGGAGTGTTGACTTCTAAGCTCTGACCTTATAATAAGCAGCTAGTCCGGCCTTGGCTTCTTCACAGGCTTGTTGCTCCATATTCACGACAACATGATTCTGCAAAGAGCCTAGGAGCTTCGCCAAATCATGAGGAGTGTTGCTGACGTGGATCTTGCCCCAATCATCCGACACGCTTTGAAGGCCATGCTCTAAGACGGTGTTCGCTCTATCGTGACGGGCTTTCTGGATGTTGTCCGTGTAATAGGTTAGATGTGATTAGCTGAGTGCGCTCGTCGTCACAGAGCTTTCGCAACTCGTCCAGCGCGGTGTTGAGATTGCTTTGAAGGGAGCGGTCGAGGATCTTGTGTATATCCCGACGGATGTGCTCTTCTCTGACCACATGTGCCAGCGCCCGAGTAACAAATGTGGGTGTCTCCTCGTGGACGCGATGTATGTGTTCGCTTCGCTATAGCCGGCCACCGGCTGGATTGCTCATGGAAGAGTTCCGTAAGAAATGCGTTGTTGTAGTTGCTTGGTAACTCCAATCCCCGAGTATTCCTGTAGATCTTCAAGGGAGTGGTTAGTGCGGAAGCTGGCTCTACCCAGACTAGAGGGAAACAGGAAGAGAGGGACGCCATGCATACCTTCTTTATCCAGCGGTCAAACTCAGTTTCATTCATATAGAATGGCTCGTCGGCGTCGCCGCTATGATCGTATTTATCCTCCTTCTCCCTATCCTCCTCAGAGTCGGCAGAGCTCTCGAAAAGGTCGTCGATGGGAACTCTTTCCGTCTTTCGCTTCTGGGACTTGTCTCTCATGTAATCCGCAAATAGACTGTTGAGTGTATGGATCTGACCGCGAAGCCGATTGGGGAAATTCCGTTCTCGTCATATCCGAAGAAATCAGACGCTATGTGTTGGTATGTTCCATCCAGCGCTGCTTGGATGAGACCAACAAGATCCATACTCAGCTTACTTAGGAAAAAACGCTGTTCGCTGACCGTCGGTCTCTCCTGCCCAAGATCTTGGAGTTGGACCTTTGTTTTGTCAAGGAGAAGGCGGACCTCCGCGCACACCTTAGGGAGCTCTCTTTCGAGGTGATCTCCCAGGAGGCCCTGGAGGAAAGGCTGTAACCTATTCACACCGACTCTCGACAGGTCGATCCCGTGCTCTCTCCATGATCACTTCTTCCAGCTGCTGTGGTGAAGGATTCTTGAGAAGAAAGAATCCGTGTTTCAGTCTTGTCGAATCAAGGTTGTTCGTGAGATGTGCGATGCGCCCTTCGGTACCCTTGTTGATGAGATCAGGCTTGGTGATGATGCCAACGGTTCTCTCGCCAGCTCTGTCAATGTGGTGAGCGCACTGGATGATCGGTTGCGTGGCGATGTCGTTCGTTGCCTGTACCACGGCAAGGATGATCGTCCGTGAGCTCTGAAGATACGAATCTACGATGTCTTCAACTAATTTGATATCATGCGTATCGTGCTCCTCATTCTCCACGGATACCAGCCCTGGAAGGTCTACAACGGTTAGATGGAGACCAACATCTCCGACGACTTCGATCCGCAGGACATCGGCGGAGAATGCAGGCGCGCTGTCACCGCTGCCGACAAATCCTCGAATGCCCATACAGCAGGCTGCGTCGTTTATGAATCATAAATACAATGTTGAAAATTTTGAAGTTCCAGGCATCTGCCTGTTGTGCAACGTCGGGCCATGAGCACAGCCGCAAAGGATCCTGTTTTGGTTCCAAAAATTCCTGCGGCTCCCTTGGCAATGCTCATCCGGATCGCCAAATCCGTTTGTATTCAGCCAAGTTCTTGAGAAAACACTTCCAGAAGGCGGGTATGAATAAAATGATTTTCTTATGATGCTGTACGACTCAGATAGCTCGGCTTGAGATATTTCTAAACACATATTTAAAGGCTGTTAAAAAATCCATGTGTTCTAGCATCTGACAAGGCCTTGATATCTCAGATAGTAATACAAGAGAATGCCTTTGTGAAACATAGGGGATTGAGAACTTTCACTCGAATCAAGTAACTTGAGAAGTGGTCAATCCAAGGAACGGGAATCAAATTTCCTTCTTTTGCCTCACGTTTGGCGAGTGATTCCCGGACTGTCCATCTCACCTGGCCACACTCTTGAAACAGTACATTTGCAACAGAAACAGCCCAAGTATATAAGGACCCCGTAGAGAAAAGATTACATATGCCAACCATCTTGGGCAGCAAGCATGCCGAGGTACCACGGTGCCAAGAGAACAGTCATCTGGGGCTGTTCAGCGGTACCTCCGGATGTGAATGGGATGGGGGGAACAAACTCAAGGTTGCCGCTGTCATCCACTCTTCGGAATACGACCAATTCACGATTGGTAAGAAAAAAGCCGTGTCGAGAATTGCGCTGTCTCATATACCAGTTGATCTGACTGAGTGCTTGGCGATACTCGTTGCGAATTCAGAGGAGTGGGTGGGTTGCAAGGGCTGTGCTCCATTTCCACGATGGCTTGACATCTCCTGGAGCGCGATTTGGACCTGTGCCTGCTGGCAGTGCGACCGCAAAATAAGCGGTGTCTGGCTTGGAAGCATCGATGACTTTGGCGCGCTCTCCAACATCAAATGACACGGGAGTGAGGTTGTTCATTTGGTTGATTGTCATCAACCGGTCAAACCCAGTTCGAAGAGCCCGTCGCACTCTTGGAAAGACATATTCTGAGATCATGCTTCTAAGAGCATTTTCTGCTGTTATAGCACCGGGTGGGGATGTCGGCATGGGGTCTGGTGGGAGCCGTGCTTTAACCAAGAGATTCTGGTAACTTTGAAGAAGTGCGTTCAAGTTGAAGCCATGCCAAACCCCTATATTGCGGATGTCGCTAGCTTCGGATGCCTCATTGGTGGTGTTGCGCCCAGGGTTTGGAGGCGGATTGACTGGAATCGCTGGTAAAGCATTTTGTAGGTAAGTTAAGAGGGACACCTGGTTCGCCATATTGAACAGGAATCAATGTTAACTATTCGGTCACAAATTATTCGCAAGTCGCTAGCCGAGGAATATTGTATGTAGTCTTATCAAGTTCTGAAATGTTACAGCATATTTGCTTTCAGGGTAAGGCCATTGGCCAGACTGTATGGAAATAACGAGTGTTCACGATTACGTTGCCCACGTCCAATTATCACCATCACCAGCCCACGTCTAGCTACTCCGGAGGTTGCTGCCTAAGGGCACACCACGTTTTGCACAACCTTCATGTACCCAACGCGTGAGCACAGGGGAACTTCGCTTGCCAGTTAACATATTTGACCAACTTTTTCGAACGGGGTACATACGAGACAGACAAGCAAAACAAACATACCAAGGTATCATTTGTATCTCGTGCTTTACCCCCTTTTCTCGACGTCAAAACAGCGACAACAAACCCACTTTCGAAAGGATCTAGGAAACGATGGAGCTTAACGATATCAAACCCTCCGAGATAGTTTTTAAGGTGAAGCTTTTTGCCTCTGATTATTCGGTGATATTACTTGTTACTGTTCATGACCAGATATGTGTTATGAAGGTGGTTAAGTCAGATCCTCCGAGAATTGCTGTGTTCTGATACTGAGGGTAACAGCATCAACGGTCGAGGGCCACGACGGTACTACGAACCGAAAGATCGTGAGTTGGATGTCCATGTGCTTGAGTCTGCCACATATCGGCGACTAAGGGATCGGGGGTTGTGTGAACATGGAATTATCCCTCATTTCCTTGGGATGATGGAGAAGTTCGATCCGAAACCATGCCAACCTTACCTGAAAATGTTCCTTCATGATAAATACCTTCCTAGCACTATTTTTGTGGAGTACATACCGAATCTGGAGATGATTCATCTGCACAACTATACACAGAAACGAAAGGACAACTTTCTCAAAGGCATACAGGAGATACACGGAGCAGGAGTACGGCACAGGGATCCGAAACCTAGGAACATGATGATCGTCAAGGACGATTTGGAAAGAGTTGTTTGGATAGATTTTGACCGAGCAGAGACTTACAACCTTCCAGTCACCGATGAACAAAAAAGGCTTTGGGACGAGGAGGAGGAGATTGTTCTTGGCTTCTGGGACTGTTTAGTAAGTGCACCAATTGCAGCTCGCCGCCTAAGGGGGTTCGCGACCCATTCTAAATCTCATTATCTACTGCAGCAAGCCGATTGTACAAAAGGGAAACTTGATGAAGCGTACCTTTTCTACTGCACTTGATCGAATCCTCTCGATGGGTCCCTGGGTACCCGTGTCATGCGTGAATAACGAAAACAGGGTCATCCCCATTGGGCATATATGTGCCCGACGCACGGTTGAAGCTGCTTAATCAAAACCGGCTAAAATACTCCGATAGTATCTTTTTCTCTACCTAGCTACAAATTATTTCGGATATGGCTCAAATCCCACCATTCCCCCATCATCATGGTTTACACAATTATGTACTGTATGGATGAATTTGGTATTTGAACGCTTAGCTATACTTGTCTCAGTGATCAGCAGCTGATGCTTAATAAAGGCATAGACATGGCGCGGTAACGCTTGAATTCTGCGTAGCGGAAATTTGTACCGTGGACGAAAAGTATCTTAGCCGGTTTTGATTTTAAGCAGCTTCAGCCGTGTGGGCGGGTGGGTAGAAAGCTTGCTGCAGGCTAGGTTGATGAGAACCGAGGATGAACTTTCATTAAGCGAAACTGTCAAGTGCAAGAGAACAAAGCGCCAACTTATTGTGGGATGGTTGAATCTCTCATATTGGGAGGCCTAGCTAGCTATCTAATATACGCTATATCACGTGCGGCAGGGCGGCAGCCCCGGCAACATACACCCAACACATATTCACCCAAGGCTGCTAGTCACGTGAATATCAGTTTGCCCGCAATTGGTATCAATTCATGAAGGTAAACCATGCCCCTCGCTCGTTGCCTTTCGAATGCAGGCAGGTAGTAGCCAGTGATGGAAGTTCAGTGAATGGGGTCAGAGGAGACTGGTATGTTGAGTCTTGGAACGTTCACTGAGCAATTCGAGCGCCGCAACCGGGGTTGAAATCAGGGAATTGTGATGTGGATGCCGTTGAGCGAGAATATCCCAACGGCTGCTACAAAGAGACTGCCACAGCTATACACGTACCCTCCACTTACGGAAATCTCCCTTTACCAGGGGATGAAGTGGCCACTTCCCGTGCGTCCCACGCCGGGTGTCTCTCCACGGAGTAGGAGTGGCTGGTTGAAAAGGTAGTGGATCCTGGGATCCCCTGCGCGAGGGGGCAAGTCAATGGGAGATCGCGCGGGGGGCGGTGGTTGGTCAGGATCTTCATCTGTGGTAATGTGTCAATATCAATTTCAGTCCTGATTTGTTTCGTACTATGCCTGTCTTGATTGTTTTCTTGTTTGCTTCCGTTCCCTTCGTTTGATCTTATTTCGCTTCTCAGATTTCATTCCGGCCCAGGAGCCCTATATCTGATATTGCCTATCACAGTCCCGCCCAAGGCCTACCTGGCCTACACCCATGGTATGGTATCTTCTTTGTGTGTGTTCCTTTGTTTGTGTCTTTGTTTGTTTGCTCTTCCCTCTTCTTTCTTTGTCTCTCACTTTGGTTTTTCTTCGAACCATTTCAGTTTGTCTATTTTGCCTAGCCCCGGAGGAAAGGATAAAAACCTTCCCTGGTTCTGTATATCCATATTTATATTCTTAAACCGTAATAAATCGTCGACTGGAAATTCGTATCTCAACAGAAACCCCGTCGCTCTTCTCACTTGCAATAGGATGTTTTAAAGCATTCACCACCATGCCGAATGCCAACCGTGGCATGCGAAGACTAGGAGGTTGATGATGTGGAGGGCGGATGGCTCAGCAAACTTGGGGCACATGATGAGTTTACGATTTGGTGACTGGGTGAACCGTTTGCCTGTATTTTAATTGTATATATAATTCTCTAGGTCATTCTCTTATAGGCAATCAATGTATCTCTCCGACAGCTATAACCCCGAAGAAAGACATCTTCCACGTCCAAGAAGTCGACGGGCCACACTACAAGGCCAAGTCACGTGGCGAGGCTGGCCATTTTAGCAGGGGTTGCTCTCAGGGTCACGAGTGCGCTAAGTCTGATTTGGTGTGCCAAGGAGCAGGGGCTTTGAGGTGCTGCGTTAAACGCTCTATTGCCTAACTTAGTTAACCATGGGCTGGGGCGTTAGGTAATTGTTGGACCACCTGCTAACTACAACAACTTGTTGGAGGATTCCCCGGTTACCCGAGGTCACGTGCACCTATGTATATTTATTAGTTGTAGCTAGCTCGCTTAGAGTCCCACAATACAACAAGGTTGATATCGGTCCTCTTAGACAACTTTTACTAATTGCCCTACTGTTACTGTATTGAAAGTTTTCTCCCCACAAGAAGATGATGCCACCAAGGCGCGGAATATTCATTGAAGTTGAATTTCACATAAGCTTGACGCATCATTTTTCGTGCCTGTCGCTGATCAACTGTAGATTGGTCTTCGGCTTTAGCAACAGGGATTTCGGTGGAGGGTTGGCAAAATGAGCAGCCATCAACAATAAAAATGATTATGTAAAGTAGCATTAAGTTAACTCCAACGGCTCCAATCAGCGGAATTATTGCCTATCTAAAGGTACGTCTCTTCTTAGACATATTGAATGCTTCAGCAGAGCCCTCTTCGCTCTGCCGGGTTACCGGAGCACCTGAGGCAGCGTTCTACAAACCATCAGCCTCTTCAAATACAGATGTAAAACTAGAGCCTTGTATATCAACGCCTCTGACACCTTGCGAAAGTCCAGTTGATTCTGAGAAACTCAGCTCTGATTGATGTAATACTTCAGGTTGCTGTGACATCTGTGACGCCTGCGACATCTCAAAATTTACCTGTGGCAGTTCATCAATAACGGAGCATATTTTCTTAAAATGGGAAGGTGCCCAGTCATTGTACACACTCATAGAGAATTTGTAGGATGTCCATTTCTCTTTGCCATCAAGTGAGGTGAAGTCGAACTTGTGAATGGGATGGCGGTAGTATGTAGTCTTCTCTCCCTCGATCACAGGATAGTGGCCATAGATTCTCACGGAACAGTGATCGTGTGAAATTGAAAAGGCCAGGATCTGTCTGTGTAACTCCATTTCACGCTTCACGGCCCTGAAGAGCTTAACAACTCCTCTTACTGAGAGAGTCATACTGTGCGCATTCTGTCGATCTGCTATATCGAGTGCCGCCTTTCCGCACTTCACTTCAACCGTCATAAACGGAAAGTACATGTATGCAGTACTCATAAAGAAAGACATATCGCCAATTTCGCCGACAAACGGTGTAAGCTTTTCCAGTCGAGCTTCTGAGAAGGATTGCCGGGGGAAACCGACCGCATAATCGGGCTGTGGCCGAGATAATCGAAATTGTCGAGATTGTGGAAGATGTGGCGTTGGCAATTGTTGATCCTCCTATAGAGAAATCGAGATATCCCAGCCTTCTTTCACACTTTCTACCAAGTGCTGGAATGAGACGCAACCGTGGTCTATCGCACCCTCAGCAGAAGGAACAATCAACTCAGCAATGACTCGAATGACTCCCGTCTCGTTTTTCTTCCTTATCCTTTGGCAGGTTAATTCGAACACGCCATCATCAAACCTCGTTCCACTAGGAGTCTCTGAGTCTTTCTCGAGTAGATTTCGACAGGAATTTTTGCTGTCGCTAGTGATTCCGTCCTTATGATCGTCCAGGAAGATTCCTTTAGACTCAAGGAATACCTCATAGTTCTTGTCAGTGTAAGGTCTACTCTTGGCTTCTCGTGAACTTGTTTCGCTCGGCCCGTTCAAGCTAGCATCCGACTTCGTACGGCGGAGAGACGGGGTTTTCTGCCGTTCAAAAAAGGCTTCCATGTTGTCAACTTCTAAAGGGCTTTTGGGCCATTCGTAGTTGCTAACCCAATGCTCAATGAGCTTATCCTTCTCTACTCGTGGCCGCTTCGTACGATGATAAGATGGATGTTCGGGTTCGGGGTGCCGTCGTTTAGGTTCAGACAAACGGTGTTGCCGCGAAACTGCTAGACTAATCATGATAAGAATTAGCTCCTGTCATCTGTATTATCAAGGTCATGATAAGCATACCTCTGGACCAGCAGTTTGGACGATTCGAGGACCATCAATGCTTATTTCGCCCACTGTGATCCTGAACCCACCAGAGCTCATAAATTCACTACCGGGCTCTTCACGACGTTTGGGTGGATGCACCGGTGGTGTTGTTTCACACTCTCGTTTTCGTTTATGGTCACATCACCTGAGGGATTAGCCTCTCGCACACCAGCTCAACCATAGAGAGTATCGTACACTGTTTCCCAAGTGTGCAACTCGCTGGAAGTGATGACGAGTTTGGTAGTCCAGGCTGGAGGCGTGCGTTTCCTCGGCAAGAATGTTGCACCTATGGTGTGCGTTGGGATCGCCTCGCTGGTGATTGTTAGTGAGAGTAAGCTGGTAAAAGACGAACAAACCCACCGCTGTTCTGAATTTGAAATGCAGATGATTGCCTTCCACTCCTTTTTTTTTTTACTATACGCGGAGTCATATTTATTGAAGGAGGAATGGCCGCGGGCGTTAAATGGGTATCTCAAAAAACGGCGATAGGTGGATTCCAGATTGGGTCTAGTGGCGACTAGTGTGGGTGCGAATCCGGGGTGCATGGAACGGCCGGAAGCAGCTCAACCGCCTGCCACTTTCGGCCGCCGTGGCCCTCAAAATTGGATTCTATGTGTAATTTATTTCAGGCTTATAAAATAAGTTTATTAAATAATTAAAAGTTAAACTAAAGCTATCATTATATAAAGAGCTACGCTCTAACTCTCATGGTACTCAGACTTCATCTTTATGTATGACGGATATCTTCGATGCTATCAGAGCAGCTCTATCAAGTAGCATCTTCAATTATTAAGATCTTTATATGAAACCTTCACTACTGAGGCCTTCATATACTATTATCAAGCAATGTCTTTATCACTAAAGTTTTCATACAAATACCTTTACTTAATACTACTGAGGCAGTATCTCTGTTACTGAGATAATATCTCAGTCATTCTCATGTAAAGCTTCTTAATATTGAAGTTTTTTCTGTATAAAAGTAGCTCAATCTTCTTATAATTTATCTCTTCTTCTTCTTCTTTTTTTTAATAATTTCTTTTTATTCTTATATATATTAGTAAATAGCTATTTTCAGTGACTAGTCTATCACATAAAAATCATTCAAAAGATCATTTACTTGAAAACTTAAGAAGTCAGTTTAGTGACGGCGTAGAACGGGCTCCGCCCACACTTCTCGACAGCATATGGCCATTGGGTTGAAAAGGATAATTGCAACTGCCTAGCAACGGCATAGCAACCAACCCCAAAATTGCCCCGTAAACAAATACCCTGTAAACACGGGAACTGCCTAGCAACGACCTAGCAACTGCGCTAAGGAAAGGGGTATATAAAGAGAGCCTTCCTCAAACCCTTCTTTTAGGAAATATCTTAGTATTTCATCAAGATAGCTTATCTAGTTGGCAATCAAACACCTATTTCACCTGCGCCTAGATTGAAGCTATGACAATTACTAGTAAAAAAGAGTTATATGAATAAAGACTTTTTTAGATCTTTATTTTATAGAATATATTAATATTTTTTTCAAAATAATTTATCTAGTTAATAATTAAATATCTATTTAATTGTATTTATATTAAAGTTATAATAAATAATATAATAGAAAATAATTATATTAAAATTTTTTAAAAAATAAATTTTAATAATAATATATATATATATATATAAATTGATAATAATAAAGATAATAATAATAAATATTTTAAAATATAATATTTTTTAAGCTTTAATATTTATTAAAATATAATTTGAAATTAAACTGAATTATATAAATTATATTTATTTAAACTTATAAAGTTTTTAATTTTTTTTATAAATAAAATTTAAAATAATTATATTTAAAATTTTAATTGAATTTTATTATTTGAAAAAATTGAAAGCAAATTGATATTTTTAAATTTTTTTTATAAAAGTTGAATATATTTCACTTTTAAAAGACTATTTAAGAGTTAATTCATCTTTTAAGATTTTTTTCATTAATGATAAATTTTTACTCTTTTGACTTAATGAATTGAAACAATCCTGACAAAGTTATTTTACTCTCAGCTAATTCTATCATTTTCACTATTTATATTGATAACAAGTCTGCAATAGAACTTTTTACTAATGTAGTTATATCATACTTCTTTAAGATTATGAAGATTCATTTTCACTTTCTTTGAGATGTTGTTCACAAGTATGAAATTATTCTATACTGCATGTCATCTGCAGATAATGTGACAGATGATTTTGTAAAGTCAGTGAATGTCATTAAGTTCATATTGAGGAAAGGTTTGTAAAGTTGAGAAATGAGCACTTCTTTTAATGCTTTCCTCTTTTTTAAAGAGTTTTTTCAGTCTTGGTTTTTCAAGTTGATTCTGTACCCGTACTTGACAGAAGGCCCATTGTTGTATACAATATTGAGTACTTCTACCACGGTAAGTGGGTTGTCGGACCCTACCGTTACGTGGCCTATTCTCCATCATATATAGTCGTTCTCATAGTTAGCAACCTTTGCAATCGATCAAGCTTGCCATTCTGTCATGATCTCCTTTCTAGCTGAAGTGAGTCAATCACTCCGCACTCTGGTCTAGTGACTACCAGTACCATGTGCTTTTGTGCAGTTCCATGACCTAACTGAGATAGGGACAACAATGAGACTCACACCACCATCATCATCATCTGCATAAAATACTCTTACTTGCACTGGTAATTCACAAAATGCAATACTTTCTCATCCCTCCTTCTCCCCTTAATCTTTCCCAAAATGCACTTACAAATAACCCCCCTCCCTCAACCACCCAACAACCGCTGCCTCCTCCCGCTCTCTATACCCCGCATTGGTCCCAATAGTATCAAGCACAACCCCTAAACCTCTTTCAATTCCCCCCAAATCCATTCCTCCCTCAAAAAAGAACCCCCTAATCTCCCCCGCAACCCTCCCTTCAGCAAACTTCCCCAACCCCATCCTCAAAAACCTCTCAAAAACAACCTTATTACTCCCCAACCTTTTCTCCACACCGTCCCAATTACCCTTAACAAACTCCCAGAACCGAATCCTTGCCTTTGGATTTGCCGCCATCGCCAACGCCCCGGTATGCATATCCTGAACAGCCACTTTGCCGCTGAAGACCAGGAACTGCGCGTACGAGTCGATAAGCTCTGGGATCCGCGTGCGGCCTAGCGACAAGAGACAGATCTCCTTGCCATCTATAGAGTCTGTGCGGAGGTATTCGGTCATTACGGTGTCGTATTCGGGTTTGCCACCTTCGGCAATGGCCAAGCCGTAGACGGCAGAGCGGAGGGAAGGGTGGATTGTATTTTGGTCGGAGTTGGTGGACCAGGTGTTGAAGCGGCGGCGCGCTTCGGATAGGGTGCTGCAATTTTACAAAAATTCAATTAGTAGATGCAGAGTTGGCAGGTGGTTTTGGTGTCTGGATGTTGAAAGAAAAAGGGGAAGGAGGAAACTTACGCTTCATGCCCCGAATTCCCAGCCATAGAAATGAGCAAAACGCGAAGTTGCCCCGTCAAATAATCCTCCCCATCCTTGAACACCCATCCAATCTTCTCGACGGCAGGCGTAACCAATTTCCTCACGAAGTTCTTCAACCCCGCAGCCGCCTCTTCGTTCGTCGCGAATATAGAGCGCAAGTTACTGAGGGTCGAGGCGATTTGGGACCATACACTATATAGTACAGTTACATCATT
Source organism: Paracoccidioides lutzii (assembly GCF_000150705.2). Taxonomy (NCBI): domain Eukaryota; kingdom Fungi; phylum Ascomycota; class Eurotiomycetes; order Onygenales; family Ajellomycetaceae; genus Paracoccidioides; species Paracoccidioides lutzii. The sequence continues at coordinate 31,375 of NW_015441006.1, forward strand.
TGTTAGAACTCTTTAAAAAAAAGAAAAAGAAAAAGAAAAAGAAAAAGAAAAGAAAAGAAAAGAAAAGAAAAGAAAAGAAAAAAAGGGGGGAGGGGGAGGCTAAAAAATTAAACATAGGCACCCGTTTCTTTACGTTGCAAATACTTACAGATAGTTTTCCTCCCCCCTAAACCCTTCAATAAACGCCAATAGCGCCGCCGTCGTCCCCTCCCCGGCCACCGCCAACGCAGCCGCATCCCCAATAAGCCCAATTTTATCTTCCGTACTGAGCTGATCCTGCGACTTACCCAGTTTGGCAAGTCTCTCGGCCGGGTAGTTCGTGCGGTAGAAGCCACATTGGTCTTTGTTGAGTTTATAAAAGCTCTGATCACTACCAATCCCTTTGATGGAACGGGATCGGGTCGTGAGGCCCTTGTGCTCTTGGACTGCAGTGGAGGTGGTAGCATCAGTCTTGACACCCAGCGGAATCCACCAGACAGTTTCGTCTTCTTCAGGCTTCGCGTCACCGGATGTCAGGAAGCGCTTTTGCGAGATGGAGAGTTGGTCTGGTAATTCCTTGACGGTGACCAGGGGGAAGCCGATTTTGCGGATCCAGGGGTCCTAATTGGTCGTGTTAACTAGGGGCGATCCGACAATGGCATGCTTGCAGATACAGATGTGAGATAAACAGGGCAACGAACCATGAATGCAGCCACATCCTGGTTGGACGCCTTGCTCAGCGCCGACCAGAGATCATTGGTTGTTGCGTTTCCTGGAATTTCCATACATTAGCTGTTATGTCATGGTACCACATGCTACAGGGAAAAATTAGTGTACATACCATAAGAATGAGCCTTCAAATAATCAGAAACTCCACGCAGGAACGTCTCTTGACCAAGTTGGCTGCTCAACATGCGAATAACGGAGCTACCCTTGAGGTAACTGATGTGATCGAAGATCTGATCAACCTCAAGCGCGTTCTTAACAGGAACTTCAATGGGGTGAGATGCACGGAGCGAATCGAGTTGGAACGCTGATTGGAGTCCCTCAGCCTGTAAGGAATTCGTTAACAAAACCAGATGTAAACTGGGTAGAGGAGATACCTCTGGCGCTCCGTACCACAAACTGGGACCAAATTTCTCTTTCTATTGTGATCGTTAGCAAATGGAGTATTACTTTCGATGGGAAGACCGCATACTAACCAGGATGGAAATGATCGATAGCTAACCAGCCAACCCATGTAGCGAAGCCCTCGTTAAGCCAAAGCTCGTTCCACCAATCCATCGTAACCAGGTTTCCAAACCATTGATGAGCAAGTTCTGAAAAGAGGTCAGCTTGATAATCAGGAAATACTAGGCAGGGGAGACACCAATCCATAATTACCATGAGCGATAACATAAGCTACGCGATTCTTATACTTAGCATCCGATTTGCCCTCTTCGAATAGCACAGCGGTGGTTCTGTATGTCACCAGACCCCAATTCTCCATTGCTCCCATCGCCTACACATACATATTTGTCGGCCACAAAACCTCCAAAGGAAAGGAAAAGGGGGTAGGGGAGGGCGGCACATCACTCACAAATTCATGAACAGCAAGCAAATCCGACTTGGGCAGCGGGTAGTCAATCTGGAAGATTTCCGAAAAGTAATCGATGGTCCGATGGGCGTAGTCCAGTGCAAATCGAGCTTGTTCCTTGAGGCCTCGGGTGGTATAAACACGGACGGGGATGCTGGCGCCGTTGTATTTGCGCTTTGTCAGAGCCTCGACATATTCGAAGTCACCGACTGCCCATGCAAGTAGCTTTTAACAATGGTGTTAGTTATACAGTAGTTGCAATTGGACATGCGGGAAATTAAAATTGGAGGCAACAAACTAACGTAGGTACTCATAACCGGTGTACGCTGAAACTTAACAAACTGCAAGTCCTCCAACGACCCCTGGCGCATCTCTTTGACGGGCATGTTACTCAGCGCAACCAAATCCTTCGGGGTCTCGATTTCAAAATCAAACGTCGCTTTCAGATTCGGCTCGTCGAAGCACGGGAAAGCCTGTCTGGCGTCACAAGCTTCGAATTGGGTGCTCAGCATGTAGTAGTTCTGGTCGTCCTTGGGGGTACCGACACTGGGAGTTCCGATGGGCTTGTATTTGGATCTATAGAAGCCAGCCATATGGTTGTTCATGGTTCCCGTGAAGTCGACAATGAGAACGCAGGGACCGGGCTGGATGTTGGAGGGGAATTTGAGGATGGCTCGTTCGGAGGTCTTGTCGTAGGAGATGTTGGTTGATTTGATGGGCGGCTTTCCTGATTTCAGGCGCAACGATGTGTGAGTATGGTTTCTGATTTACTGCTACAGTTTACTATAAGATCAAGCAATTGATTGCGCTTACCGTCTGCGAAAGAGACCTCCGCACTATCGACGGTGAGTTCTTTGGCATTGAGGACGATTTCGCTGGTGGGACGGGAGATCTTCATGTCTATCTTGACCTTGCCATTGTAGGCCCAGGAAGAGCCCAGTTTGAGGTTGAAGAGGGACAGGTCATAGTGGGTTGGCTTCGCCCTAGGATAGTTAGCTACGAGAGAATAACTTTAGAAAATAATAAGAAGAAGAACATACGCATCCGGCAGGGTATCTCTGTCTGTTGGGTTCATAGTGCGGAATTCGGTGGAACAATGGCGGCGGAGGACAGTCGAGAGGGATGCTCTGGGAGGGGAGAAAGGAGAGGATATGAGCCGGTTCCGGGAAGAGAGGGATGAAGAAGAGGAAGAAGAAGAAGAAGAAGAAGAAGAAGAAGAAGAAGAAGAAGAAGAAGATGATGATGATGATGATGATGATGATGACGATGATGAGAAGTGTCTGTTGGCATTAATAGACGTGGAAGTAAGAGGAAGCGTTGTCAAGAGAGCACCGAAGAGGGGATGGTGGCTTCGCCGCAGCCTGAGGCCCTGGCGTGGCGGAGAGTCGGGACAGCCCGTCGGAGAGCAGGCAGCGGCAGAGACGGGGCAGGGTGAGGAGAAGACCACGCCTCGGATAGCCGTGTCCCTCAGCTGCAGACGGGCGTTGGCGACAGCCCCGGGGCTGCGGAGGAACATGGGGAGGTTGTAGTTGAATGCAAGCAGCTTTTTCTATCCTTCAGACGTGCCTATATTTTACAACTATGATCTACGTAAATACGTCTATTCATTTGATAGGAGTTACGTCTACCGTAGCCGCGTTCATTCATTCTGCCCGCTCTGTTTGAACAGTTTTTACTTTCGATTCTATCTGCCCATGCCACACTAGCAGAAGAAAAAGAAAACAACAGATTTAACCCCTCCCTAATTGGCCATCATCCCCTGTTCCGAACAGCTGGCTCGTTTACTTGAACATTCCAGCGCGCTGATTCGCTGACTCATCCATTAGTTACCGCTCCGACTAGTTAAATAACTTAAGTAGATATATCATGATAGTTATAACAAACTCCTCCCGTCCCCTCAACGCCATCAGCCACCCCAATATGCCCCGCCATGCCCACCTCGGACCCTGAATACGTCGCCCAACCCTCCGACAACGATCTGGACGAGCTCATCGCCTCCGCCTCCGACGACGATGACGAACTAGATACCCGACCCTCCGCTTCCGGCCGCGACGCGCGCTCGAAAGATGCCAGGCGCCGCAAAAAGGGCCGCGGCGGTGCGGAGTGGGAGGTATCCCGCACCTGGGAAACGCTGGTTGAGGGTGCAGATGGCACGATCCGCGCGACAGTCGAGGGCCTGTTGGAGGCGGGCAAGAGGAAAAGGTGCGTGTAGGGTTTTTTTTTTTTTTTTTTTTTTTTTTTTTTTTTGGGTTTATGTCATTGTATGAGAGGGGAGGGGAAAAGGGGCTGATTGTTCATAATGTGAAGACATTCATCATAACAGCTATGACTACTATATCCCTTTTTTAATAACACTGATCTCTCATGCTGAATTGAAACTTACATCTCATCATCAACAAAACTTCCCCCACCATGCCACTTCAAGCCCAATCCCAATCCAAACTAACAATAGCCACCCCGTAGAGTTCTCCGCGACACCACCCCGCTCCAACGCGGCATAATCCGCCACCTAATTCTAATCCTCGACCTCTCCTCCGCGATGTCTGAAAAGGACCTGCGCCCAACCCGCTACCTCCTCACCCTCCGCTACGCCCAGGACTTTGTCCGCGAATTCTTCGACCAAAACCCAATCTCCCAGCTAGGCGTGTTGGGCATGCGCGATGGCCTCGCAGTCCGCATCAGCGATATGAGCGGCAACCCGACGGAGCATATACTGGCTATCCAGGGGCTGCGCGCGAAGGATCCGAAGGGGATGCCGTCGTTGCAGAATGCGCTGGAGATGGCTAGGGGGGCGCTTTTGTATGTTTCCCATCTATAGATATACATATATATCGGTTCTCCAAGTGTTTCCTGCAAAAATGGGTTCAATTTTCTAACAGTGATGTTATAGCCACACACCAAGCCACGGCACCCGCGAAGTCCTTATAATCTACGGTGCCCTCCTAAGCTCCGACCCAGGAGACATCCACAAAACAATCACCTCCCTCATCACCGATAAGATCCACGTCTACGTCCTCGGCCTCGCTGCGCAGGTCTCCATCTGCCAAGAACTCGTCACAAGAACAAACAACGGCGATGACTCAGGCTACAACGTTGCCATGAACGAGCAGCATTTCCGCGAGTTAGTTTTGAACGTCACCACCCCACCGGCCACCACACTCGCCTCCCATACTACCACCACCACCGGCGCCGCCAACGGCACAAGCACAAACACCAGCACAGACGGCACTCTCCTCCCCATGGGCTTCCCAAACCGCCACCTAACCCCGCACCCAACGCTGTGCGCCTGCCACTCCACCCCCTCACGCTCCGGCTACCTCTGCCCCCGCTGCTGCACGAAAGTCTGCACTCTCCCCGCCTCCTGCCCCTCATGCAAGCTAACCTTAATCCTCTCGACGCATCTGGCACGCTCCTACCATCACCTGTTCCCGCTGATGAATTGGGTGGAGGTGTCGTGGCGGAAGGCGGCGAGGGCGGAGGCGGAGGGGAGGGTGGGGTGCTTTGCATGTGGGGTGGGGTTTGCGGGAGTGCCAGGGGAGTTTGTGGGGGCTGAGGGTGATGAGGATAGGGAAGGGGAAGGAAAGGGGGAAGGGAAGGGTGCTAGCAGGGGGATTAGTGTTAGTGGGCGTTATGAGTGTTTGGTTTGTCGGTGTCATTTTTGCATTGATTGTGATGTATTTGCTCATGAGGTTGTGCATAATTGTCCTGGGTGTCAGAGTGGGGTTGTGCAGATGAGGGAGCAGGAGGGGTTGAATTTGGGTGGGGATGCGAATGGGAGTGGGAATTGGAATGGGAATGGGGTGGTTGATGTGATGGATACGGAGTAGAGAAGAGAGTGACGTGGGCAGGGTCGAAAGGAAAGGGAAGAACTCTGTTGTTCTTGAGAACGAGCTCTTTTAACAATGTATGATATTTCTTTTCTTCCCTTTTAATCGGGATGCTTACTGGATGCATGGCACGGGCGTTTTGATTTATATTTCAATGTGGTTTGGGGGCGGCGGCGTTAGGGTACATACCAATACCATACAAATTAAATGAAAAGAGGAGTATTCAAAAAGGGGGTTTGGTCCATGCCTTATTGATTTTCTACTAAATTCCGAGAAAATGCCCGACACCTCATCCTCAGTATTAAAGTTGACAATGCGATGCATCGTTCACAAGTAAATCGAGGGTATTAAATGACACCAGAAATACTTAATAATTGATTCTTCTCCTTTATGGCCCTTCCGCGAAAAGGGGTTAGAGTGGCTGGTGATTTTTCAGGGGCTCGCGGCAGAATATCAAGGCGGTGTGCTAACCACAAACTACTGACATCATCCAACCGCATCACCCCCTGGATATTAGAGCCATACCCGCCGCGACAACAAACCCAGATGGCATAGAAATGCCAAATAAAAATAAAAAAAAAAAAAAAAAAAAAATAGGTGTAAGAAAAATAAAAAATAAAAATAAAAATAAACCAACTTTTCCTCCAATCCTCAACCGCAATGTCAACAACCCCTAACCCTATCTCCCATCCCGCCGAGGATATCCCCTCCTCCAGCGCCCCTCCACCACCACCAGCTGAACAACCACAGAACCCCTCAGCCACTTCCACCTCCACATCACCTCCCTCACCACCCTCGCAATCCCCCTATCATGCCTTCCACACATACCCCTTCGCCAGCGATGCGGAATTCAAGCTGGGCCTCGGCATGATTCTGGGCAAGCCGGCGGGAACGCCGGCGACGGATGAGGAGGTTGATCAGATACAGATACAGATCGGAGAGGTGGAGGGAGGAGGGGAAGGAAAGAGAGAGGAGGGGGAGTTGCTGTTGAAGGCGAAGTTGTTTTATTTTGCAAAGTGAGTTTTGTGATTTCTCTTTTGCTTTTTCTCTTTTCCCTGGGGAGGGTGGGAAAGAGGGGTGAGTTGAGGTGATCGTGGGCGTGAAGAGGGATGAAGATAGAATAAAGGGCAAAATAAAAACCCCCCTCTATTTATTTATTTCTCTATCACCAGCATCATTAACTAACCAAATGATAACCCAAACTCAGAAAGTTCCCCACACCAACAACTTCAACCCCCCTAACACCACAAGGCTACAAAGCCTACCTCCGCCAATTAAGCAACAACCCTCCCACCACCACCACCACCACCACCACCTCCTCCTCCTCCTCCTCCTCCACTACCTCCTCCTCCATCACCACCTCCTTCTCCACCACCTCCTCTTTTCCCCCCTCCCCCTCCGCCCCTTCTCAACCCTCCTTACCCCCCTCCACCTCCTCCACCTCCACCGCCCCTCCCCAACCTCAGCCCCAGACACCCTCCTACCCAACCCCCTTCGCCCACATCGTCTCCCTAATAACCAACAACCAGCCCATCCCCGGCATCCAGAATATCCCCGACATAGTGCTGACGGGCATGGATAAGCCGAGTGCTAAGGCGAGGCGGAGGAAGCCGTGGGAGGTTGAGGCGGTGGGTGGTTCTTCTGATCTTGTTACTACTGATCTTGCTGGTGGTGGTGCGGTGGGTGTGATTAGTGCAGTCAGTGCAGATGGGACGGATGGTACAGTTGATGATAGTGCTGGTGATGACAAGCAAGGAGGCAAAGGCACAGGAGAAGCTGCTAGTGCTGCCGCTGCCGCCGCTGCTGCTGCTGCTGGTGGTGTAATCAGTCCCGGCAATGTGCCAGACAATGCGGGTACTCAGGGCGATCATGGTCGGGATGAAGGTCAGGGCGAGCCGCAGCAACATCAACATCATCACCATCAGCAGCAGTAGCAGAAGCAGTAGCACTTGCAATGACTACTATACTATATAAATCAGAGCTTGGAAAAATGGGGGCCAGACAGGCAGGGATGCATGCAACCACTCCTGGAGCAAGTCGTCCGTCCATCATATATAACTCGTATACCCATACATAAATCTATATTAACATAACACATACGGAGCAAATAACCGTTTAACGTACCACATAGCATTGACCCACAACAAGCAAGCCCGTTCTCAATAGAAGCCATAGCTAGTTATATATAACAACCCAGAACCGTTGCTCTTACCTACAAATCTTTCACAGTCAAGTTATCCACGCCATCCACCCCCATCTCTCTGTATCTCTAAATTTTGTAACAGCGGGAAATTGGTTTGTATTAACTTACGTAGCTAAGTCATAACTATTAGCTAAACACCCCTCCATCAACATTAACATACACCAATAACTAATCCCACTATCACTTTAGAAGAACATCTGATCCACTATAACCCTTTTTTGGCTTGTTATAAAGTTAAAAAAAAAATAAAATAAAATAAAAAAAAATAAAAATAAAATAAAATAATAAGGGGGTGGGGGTAGCGAGAGCGCGACGCCCTGTAGGTGTGGAGGACCTTGTCCTTGAAATCCATAACATCGGTAATTGCCTTCCAGTTTCGTAGAAATTGGCGACGACCAGCCAAAGAAACGAAGGTATTGACGGCAATAAACGGCAAAATGACGACAGCTGGATAAAAGATAGCAAAAGAGCGTATAACAAAATCTCGTACAATGAACACTGTCAACATAGAGTGATAATACATAGGATAGACCTTCGATAATAAAAACAGAATAAGACCCTAGCACCTACTTTCCTTTTCCGTCATAAACCAAAGCACCGGGAATTCAACCCACGCCTATTAGCTGTCTTAGGATAAATCATCTTTCAAAGAAATATGGCAATTTAAAAAGAATGAAAAATGGGTGTCTGTATAGCTCGGAGTTTTTCAGAAAAGAAAAACAAGAAAAAAGCAAAACAAGTTTCTGTTAAAGGAAGGACAAAAGAGAGGAAAATAAGAGAACGATCTGAAAGAGAAATTGGTTCAGAATGGTTGTTGGGTTCGGTAGGTAGCAGGCAGCTCCAACAAGCCAAAGAGCAGATTATTAGGATTTTCAATAGAAAAAGGCTCGAACCAAGCGGGAAAACCCACGCATCCGAGAATCCTAGGCTGGAGAAAATAATTGTAAATGGGCATTCCGATATGTGATCCTGTTTTAGGCATACCACGGTCAAGTGTTCCAAACGTTGGATATGCTGACGAAAAACCAAGGGCCATGGTGATGAAGAGATTAGATTTGATCAACGATATGCCGGATAGTTGGGGCTGGAGTTGGAGTTGGAACCCCACTGGCCGCCACTCCGATTGAAACGAACTGCTGGCTGGCCTCCGGGAAAACGCTCTTCACTGGGGCTGGAAAAACGGCTAACTTGAACTCCTGCTCCTGGGCCTGGACGAGTCACATGATTTGGGTTGCAGCAGAGCATTGCAACACGAGAGCCAAATTTAGACCCACGCAAAGAGACCATATGTTTACTGCGGCATGGTTAGACACATCAGGACGAAAAATCAAAGACGGATGTGAACAAACCGAATATGAGTAGCAACGATATCACGTTGATGAGAAGCTGCATTCATAAGGATCCACTGGATCAAGTAGTTGCCATACTGATCACCAGCAACTATTCAGTGCATTAGCTCTCATATCATGTGGTTAGAGAGTATTTCTCAAACTTACTATCGATGAGAGGCATGCGAGGACGGTCGGGACGCCCGGTGCAAACACGGTTCAGATAACGGTCGAGAAACTCAGATCCACCAATTTTCAGGCACTTCTCCACAACTTTGGAGGCGAACTGGTCCATACTATAGTCAGTGGCCCAGAGAAGGATGTGCTCAATAGCACGGCTCTTGTCATGGGGTGCGCCATGCTCGCAAATGTGCTGGATGCACCAGTTGCCAAACTGTCCGTGAGAGAGAAGATCGACATTCGAAAGCACTTCCTCAATTGCTTGACGCTGCAACGGTGTTAGCTTGTTTCATAAAAAAAAAAAAAAAAAAAAAAAAAAAGGGAGGGGGAATCGTACCTTTTCATCCTCAACACAGTTCTCAAAGATGTTCTGCACGACCAAGCTTCCAGTCTCCCCGAGGGCGACTTCATGCCACATTCCACGCAATGCCTCGTTGACCTTAGCCATGATCTGAGGGGGTTCATTGCTCCAGCGAAGCTCGAAAAGTTTCTGCCAGACATGGCAAGCATAGCGATGGATGACTGTTTCTGGGATGCGGCGCAGCAACTCATGAACCATTACTGCTTTATGCTCCTCTGGCACACAGTCAAATGCCTTTTGGATCACATGACAACCGAAAGGATCCATACTCAAACTCAGAGTGTTTCCGCGAACAGCGTTGGCTATGGCAATGATTTGTTCAGGAGTGCCATGTTCGAAACAGCGTTGAACAAGAAAGTTTCCGAAACGGTTGACCATCAATGGGTATGCCTGATTAACTATTGCCTCGATAATTTCGAACTTCTGCTCTGAGGTGCCAACCTTGAGCTTCTGCTGGAGGAAAATTGAGGCCTGCTGGTCATTGCCGCAGACGATCTTGTCGACAATATACTTCCAGTCACAGGACACACTCTTGTCAAGCAGACGACGGTAGTTCAACGGCTCCAGTGGTGAAACATAGGTCTGAGCAGCACCAGATGTAGACTATAACCATCAGTCATGAAAATGAAAAATGGTTGAGTGTTGTACTTACCGCGGTGCTCCATGCATCAGCTGAATTGACAGTAAACTCCGCTGCAGTAGGGGAAAGAGGAGTCCCAATAGGACGTGGCTGGTACTGGCTAGGAGCAGGGCTGGGAGCAGGAGGGCCCGGAAACATTCCGGGATAAGTTCCTGCATGCTGGTTGCTTATAGTTCGAGTTGTTGGCCCACCAGGAGCCGTGGTAGGAAAAGTTCCCCAGGGAGAGTTTTGTGGTGGAAAGCACGAACCGCCACGATTCAACTGGGAAGAAGGGCGGCGACTAGCGGCACCTTGGAGAAACTGGGACTGTTCATTGGCATAACGACTATCAAACCCAAAGGTAGGGGAACCAGGGCCAGAGGATAAAACACGCTGGCTGGGCACATAAGCTGGATTCTGTCCCATGCCCTGTTGAGGCAATCTGCTAGCCCAGTTACGGCCAGGGTCAGCTGCAAAGTTGGAGTTGCCCAAGGGAGCCGGAACTTCGCGGTAGGGCCTGTCATTTCCAACAGCAGCATTCATTATGAATGACGGATGAGAATTGTTCCATATGCCACGGGCACGGTTGTAGCCACCAGCAGAAAGAGCATCTGAGATGTCAGAGCGGGCGTCGTCCTGGCTAGCCCAGGCCTCCTGACGTTGACTATAGGGGCGGGTAGATGCATTGAAAGCATGCTGCAAATTGCTAATGGTTTGTTCAGTGATCTCACGACCACTAAAATCAGCCTCAGAGGGCGGACCCATAGCTTGGTCTAAGGTGTGTTTCATCACACGAGTCTGCGCCAGCTCTTGCTCCTGGAGCGCAAGACGAGAATTAGCAGCAACTAATTCCTGCTTCAAACGAAGCATCTCTATGGCATCCGCATTGTCCTGTTGGCCAGCATTTGAGTCACCGGAACTCAAGACAGAAGAAGATTTTACACCCTGGGTTTGAGATGCAGAGCGCAGCTGCTTGTCCATTAGGATCTTCTGCTGCTGTTCCAACAAGGCTTGCTGCTCAGACAGCTTGGCCATAATATCGTTGTTGATAGACGACTGGCTCACGGGGGTACTCTCCTTGGGGGCCAGCTTTGCTAGGATTTGATCGATAGCAGATTGCTGTGTCTCTGGATTGGAGACAGGATTTTCATGTTCATTTCTGCTTCTAGACTGTCAGTATTGCTATCATATAAAAGGGGCG